>NW_001849438.1:68930-131000 GCF_000209065.1 Trypanosoma cruzi
GGCTTTTTTTTTTTTTTGAGGGTGAAAGATCTCTTCTCGTATCGATATTTATTTATTTTTTTTTTACTTTTTGATAGGGGTGTATTTGTGTATACATAAATAAAAAAAGGGAGAACGGGGGCGGGCTGGACGCAAAGGTCCATGGGCGTTCCGGATTTTTTGAAGTTTGCCGCGCGCACATCGCCCACGGCGTTGTGCAGAATTAAGAAGGGTGTGACCGCGGCCCCGCTTTGCTTTGACTTTGTTCTTATTGACGTCACCAATGTGTGTCAAACCATTGGCCTGGAAACCCTTGCGGAGTTCCTTATGCAGCCGCATCTGAAGGTGCGTCAAGCGGTTGTGTTTGCAATGGATGCACAGCGACACCGTGCCGGGACGTCAAGGAGTCAACGCACGCACGCCACAGTGCTGGACGCCGATGTCGCCGTTCAACGACTCTGTATTGCGCTACAGCAGCACTACAACAAAATTTCCACGGCCGATGCGCCGCGGCCGCAGATTCTTATCAGTGGCCGGCAGGTTGCAGGGGAGGCGGACTACAAGATCCTTGACCTTCAAAGACAACTTGTCACGCAGGCGTTTGCTGCAAAGGAAAAGTTGCCGACGTTTTGCTTCGTTTCAGAGGATTCGGACGTACTCTGTGGAGCCCTATGTGGACCCGCACCGCACACAGTGACCATTGCAACGAAGCTTCATGACACCATGCTTGAGATGTGTCTTTTGCGAGTCGCACACGTTTTGGCATATATTGCTCGGTGTGTGGACGCGTTTGCTGGGGGTGATGAGGGAGCAGAGGTGTCACCACAGACACAACAACAACAACGACAGCTCAATCTGGAAAGGGAGAGTGTGAAGAACGAGGGTGGAGAAGAAGAAAAGATTGTTCGCCGCCAAAAACAGGACGGACCGATGGTGGCGACTGGCACTTGCGTCGTGCTCAGTGACTCGGATGGTGACCCCAGTGATGTTGATGAGGAAGGGCCCGGGAATTGTGTGCCTTCCCCCATGCCCGCCATCACTGCACAAAACACCGCGGAGGCGGAGATCCTTCAGAATAGTTGCATAGATATGGTGTTTCTTTTTGTTGTTGTCATGGGTAACGGAAGTAGCGTCCCGCCTCTTGTTCGTGGGGCGACAAAGGTGGACATTCAATCTTGCTGGAAAGCGTATTGCCGGATGAAATACGACACCGCGGAATTGGGCCATGAAAAGGTGATGGGACGTTCGTTGCTTTCTCTCCATGACGTTTTGGCGCATCCAGAGAAGCAATCAAATGAAATTGCTGCAATTGCAGTTGACTGTTCCTTCTTGAGGGGCGTTCTGGAGACCGCACATTATGCCGATGCCCAGTCACGGCCTCCTGTTGAGGAAGAGAAGGAAAGAGCCCTGTTATTTCTCTCTCAGGCGGTGTACACCACATTCCATTATATTATCGCCTGCAATCTGCATCCTGGCTCCACAGTGGAGGACACCTTTTTAGATACGCGGTCTCTGCTGGAGAAGGAATTTGTTGTTCCAAGCCTTGCTGCCTTCTTGTGGGTACTTGGTCTGACCAGGAAGAGGACACTATACTTTCCTTTTGCAGGCTTGGCGAATGAGGCGGTGTTGTTAAATGCCACAAAGGGAATTTCGGCGGTTGGAGAGGCTGTTGCCGCCGCATGTTCCCGTAGAAAACACGCGGGGCAGAATGTTGTGCTGGAGTGGGATGTGGCAAACACTCTTGTGACATGCGGATCTGCGGGGTCGAGGAGGGTACGGCTGCAGAGCCTTCTCCCGAGATCGAAGCCAGACGCTCACAAAGGCATGGTGGCCTGCATCAACGAGTGCGCTGAGGGGCTCGCGAGAAACAGTGGCGATGCCGCCGGCAATGTTGTGCCTCAGAGAAATAAAGCCGCACTCTTTTCACGGCTTCTAATAGCATGGCGGAGCACGATGACATCATTCATGCCTGCGCTCGAGGTCATTGCACGCAAAGAAGATTTTACGCTTTTGCCAAAGAATAAAGATTCTTATGAAGGCGGCGGTGTGTTGGCGACGCAGGCCAATAACGTCAAATATTCGTACAGTTTTGAATTGAGACGCATGGCGCCGTTGCTTACGAGTTGTGAGAGGAAACACCAGATCAGCACGGCAACGAGCGCGGCTCTCCTGCGGGCGCTACGCGTATCGCACGATTATGAAAAGGCGCCGTCGGTGTCGGGGATATCGAGTGAAGTGACGGAGGGGAGGGATAGAAAACGGGGGCAGTTTGCCAAAAGCAATGCTCCGTCCACCCAAAAGGGATCCAAAACCGAAGGAGCGACGGAGGGCTTGACCAATGCCGAGAGGCGAGAAGGTCAGTCGGGGAAATACCGGCGTCCCGGAAAAAAGGAGCGTGAAAGGGCGAAGAGGGCAAGGGAGAACAATTAACGAGAGCACCCCATCGCCCTCCCTGTCCTCGTGCTTCTGTTTTCTTCTTTCCCTTCCCTGCTTTTTACATGCGATTAAAGGCAACATAAACCGAATACGACTGCTATTAAATAATAATAATAATAATAACAATAATGGTAGGAATGTGCTGTGGTCTCTGCGGCTCTCTCTCTCTCTCTCTGTGTGTGTGTGTGTGTGTGTGTGTGTATTTATTTATTCTTTATCGGTGGACTTTTTTGAATAAAAACGATACTTTCTTCACCTTGCTTACTCTCATTTGTTTTTAATTATTTTCGCTGCTGCGTGTAGCGCATGCACAGCAAGAGATCGCCTGTACCAAAGAACCCAATGGCACGCCCCACGGGGGTCACTGGGTCAGCCCTCACGGCACATTCTTTGGGAGGAGAAACTAGAAACGCCTCTACTGCTGGGAACACTTCTTTTCTTCCCTCGCGGCCATCGCACACTGAAGCACAACCGCGAGAGGATGAAGAAGACTTCTTCTCCCCAAGTGACTTGATTATCCCATTTCATCTAGACATTGCATCTCGCCTCATGGGGTTGCAGCATTCATCACCATTAGAGCGAAATGGAGAACCTTTGCAAAAGTCTGATGTCTTGGAATTGCAAATGGCCCTGGATGACTACGCTGAGGGTTTGGTTTACTCCACGAGACAGCTTTTTATGCATGACAATAGAAACATGGTACAGCAACTCCAGCAGGGGAAGGATGTATCAACCGTCTTGTTGTTTTTGCAGATGCAGCGGGAAATGCGACAACTTAACGGTGACGATTCCGCAGCCAAAGAGCGGGAACTCATTCAACGTCTCTCCGACCATCTGGAAGCGTAGCATTGGTAAATGTCTACGTGATAAAAGGTGGAGAAGAGGATGGTATCGTGTTACATTATTTAATTTATTCTTTATGGATATTGGGTTTGAATACCGCTCCCTTGTTCTTATTCACTGCATAAGCCACAACCTCCCACCATCATATGTCTGCTGTTTTTCCTTCTTTTCATATATAATTACTTCTTGCTTGTTGGATTGGGGAAAGGAGGGATTTCTTTGGAGACGGTTGTTCTTTTTCCTTTTCTTTCCTTTTTTTTTTTTTTTCTCCCTTCTGTGCGTTTCTTATTTTAACAGGAATAGAGGGTTAGGGTAAACAATTTTCCCCTGTTTGATCAGCCGCTTCGAGGAGAGAAAGGGAGAAAGAGGGAGAGGGGGGAGGAAGTTGTCGCGCGCAATGAACCTGACGGACGAGGATTCCTCCACTTACCACTCACACGGCGCGTGCACGCCAATTTCTCCCTCGAGAACACCCGAATGGCAGCCTGTCGCTCCGGAGCAAAATTTGGATGTTTTTCCTTCTTCTGCTTCTCCCGTTCGTAGTCTTTCGAGCTCGGTGTCTTCAACAGCGGAGACGCAGCGGAAGAAACAAGAGAGCCCCTCCGTTCGGTCGAATGACGGCGAAATTCATCAATTAGAATTTACAATGTACCCGCTGCCTGATTTGTCAACCCAGGGCCGGGAGTCGAGAAAGGCTGGACATTTGGGACTTTCAAATGGGGAGAGGACGGATGAGCATCCGCATTCAGGGGGGAACGACGATGGTACGTCATCTATAGAGTTTGCAATAGATGACGAGAGCTTCCGTGAATCCAAATCGCCCATATTGAGTGGCTTTCAATTTGTGCAAAATCCCTCCGTCACGTTTCGTGAAGCCAGTGTGCCGCCTCAGTGCAGTGGCGGTGATGGTGATGCGAAGCGCACTGCGGAACCCACCAATAAACACGGCACAAATTTGGCCAATGTCTACGAGAATAATAAATACACTCAACGGCGCGGCACTGAAACCAAAAAGAAGGCGAAAGAAGTGTTGAAAATCTCTCCTTGGCATCTAGAAGAAAAAACAATGAACACTTCTTTGCATACGGGGCAAGCGTCTGTGGAGAGTGGGAGCCTTCGTCATAGTGGTGAAACTGAAGGGGATATTCAAGGGGGAAATCGTTTACGGCGTAAGGAGAGAGTGGAGCCACGGTCCCAATGGAGTGGCCGGGGAAGTTACGCCTCCAGAAAGGGTGAAAGAAGGAGTAGCCACGACGAGAAAAGTAACTCGTCACTTCCTGCTATGTCCACGCGTAGTGCCTCAGATGATAACAGACCCCGGAGGAGACAAGTGTCTAATGGTACATCTTCTGTGCGCTCCCACTCCTCGGATTTCACCCCGAAGCGCAGTCTACGGGCTTCCCCTCGTCGTGGTAGGGCATTTCTTTATCCTTGCCGTGTACAAAACAGTGCCAGCATGCCCCGCACACAGTCCGCACCGTTGCGGGCTGTGGTTGCCAATAGTCCGGCGTTGGACCGGTTGAGACGGCGTCGTACGCTGGAGTCTCCACAGCGGGGGCGAATTAAAGAAAAGGAGGAAATTTTGGCCATGCTGGATGATGAGATGGAAAATATTTGCAATCAAGTTAGAGAGTACGACATGATAACAGAGTACGAGATGCTTCGAAGCCCGTTTGAGCGCTTGTATCACATGAACAACCGCCGTGATCGAGACGAACGCCGCTGTCGCATTTATCATTACATGAAGTTGGAGGAGGCCAAAAAGCGTTTGATGGCGGAGACAGAAGAAAGCGCAGCACGGCGTCGCGAGCGGCTGCTAAAACGCGAGCAGCGTCGCGAGGAATTGTTTGACCGTCTCTATTGCACGACCCCCAACCGGGTGAACAATAGTCAACTTAATTCTTTTCAAACCACACGAAGTGGAGCTACTGCTGTGAACAATGCCTTGTTTCAACGTCTCTATAACGAAGGCGTGCAATCCATGGCGGAGAAGCGGGAAAAGGCACGACGGGCAGAACTAAATCGTGAGCAGAAGGAGTTGGAGGAGGCGCTTCATGCCCGAATTCTCGCCCGACTAGAGTTAAATACACCACCGGGGCGGTTATTAACGCCGCGGGAGCGAGAGGTAGAAGCCGAGAAAATAAAACATAAACTTATCCAAGATCCCAACCAACTGCGGGAGTATCTCAAGACGAGTCGTCTCTCCAAGAAGGAGGAGGATGCAATGGCGTGGCGACTCTCTCGACAAGGGTACAATAGCGCTTCGAAACTTGCAAAACAAAAGGAGGAGAAGGAACTGCGGGGATGCACGTTTCATCCCACGACAAATAAGAATTTTATTATACGAGGTGGTTGGGCGGCTGCAAGGTACAGTAAGGCCACAGTGGCGTCTTTGTCGCGGGTGAAGAAAGACGAGTCCAAGCCGTCTCCAGCCAATTCTCCGCAAAGATCGGGATCTCGCGTTCAAAAAATGGCCTGTGAGCAATTATATATGAAGGCCCTTAAGCAGCGCGAGAGACAGAAGACTCTCGCTGAGGAGGCAGATAAGCAGAAGCGACTCTCACTCTTGAAAGCCAAGCTGAAGGAAGACCATCACTTTCGCCGACGCGTAGAATTAGATCCATCGTTGGCCCAAAGATTTATGGCCTCCTTGGTAGTGTAAAGGACGGTAGATTTGTACAATCTGTTTGGTGGCATTTGCTGTTTTTTTTTTTTTTCTTTCTTTTCTTTTTTGCCAAGCGGGATTTTGACACGGTGAAATATACGGCGTGTTATTTTTGCACTGACAGGGTTGGATGTCTTCTTTTTCGTGTTTTTTTTTTTTATTCTGTCCGCCTCCAAACCCCTTTTTATGCATGGATTTATTGTGCACCATTTGGTTCAATTGATTTTCTTTTGAAGCCCCGCATGCGCGTTGCAGAGAAGAGAAAAGTGGAAGGCAGGAAATATGATACAAACATTGAGTTTTTACACTTTTTCCCCGTTTTTTTTTTTTTTAAGGTGAAGTGTTCATGTCAAAGGAGGGAGGAAGGGAGGGATTATCGCGTCTGGCAAATATTTGTTTGGGTGGTTTTGTGCATGCATGAAGGCGATCGTGTGATACACTGTTTCTCTTATTATTATTTTATTTTTTTTTTCTTTTCTTTTTTTTTTTTGTGTGTGTGGGGTGTAAGGGCTGCTTGTAGGATACCGAGCGCAACAAGTGTTGTTTAATATGAGGAGTTGGTCCGGGTTGCATGCGTTCATTTTACCGGCGCAATGTTGTCGGGCTCGCAGGAATGGGGCAACACTGTCGCAGCGCTATGGGTGCTGTGGGCAGCGCGAAACGGTTCCCACGACGACTGCATCGACAACTGTCTCGCGAACGCATCGGGACCCAATGGCAACACTGACGGATATCTTTAGGGCTCATCCGTCTGCGCTTCGCTTGCATCGAGAGCTGACAATTTGTGTCGCGAACGGGGAAGCGGAAAGGGCGGCGGACCTTGCGTACGTACTCGCGGAAACGGTCAAACGTGTCTGCAACCAAATGGGAAGCGGGGCGGAACAGAACACAAAATTGACATCTTCTCCCACACCCGCTGACTCTTCTGCGGCAGAAGCAGGAATTGTTGCGAAGGAGTACATGCCTCCCATGGGGCCGGAGGACGTTGAACTTTCCATGGAAACGACGCGGCGTCGTGTACTTGAGGAGAATTCTGGCGACGTTGCTGAAGCTTTTATCAAGGGGGAGAGCGAGAATACTTCTTCAGGGAACGCACACCCTGCCTTGTGTGATAACCCGCTCTTCTGGAAGCAGCCGACAGCGTTGCGTGTAACGCTGCTGGAGGCCGCCTTTGAGTTGACGCTACCCGATGGCGGTGATGCCGATAATCCACTTAGCCCAAGAAGCACGGAAGTGGAGGAACACGAAAAGAGGAATATGATGCTCCTGGACGAATATTTGACGCGAGAGAAGAAACGTTGGGAAATGCAAAAGGGAGCTATTGGACGTGCTGTGCTCACGACGGCGCAACAGCTTGGTGTCACGCCAGAGGATCTTCACAGTGTACTGGAGGAGACGGATAGCACCAGACATGTTTCGGGCCAAGATGGGTGTCTCCGTGTCCTGAAGCACTGCAACTTAATCATACGGGGTGAAGCACCAGAGGTGGAGCTTATGGCGAAGAATACGGCCGGAAGTGTGCGGGCAGCGGCTGAGGAGGAGCTTGAGGTACTTGTAAGCCGTATGGAGAGAAGTGGCTCCCCGCTCACGCCCCAAGAGAGGGAGTTGGCGCTCTTTGAGCTTGTCATGACAAAGAGTAAAATGAGGTACGTTGTTGGCCTCCATCGCGATTTGCAGATGGCTTTGGATGCGTCTGAGAATCTTCGACGAGCGGCTTCACAAAAGCAACTTCCCTCCGGTTCGGAAGTCTTTACGCAGAAGGTAGTCGAGAGACTCAACAAAGTTGCGGCGGATGGCAGCGAGACGAGTGCAGAAGATGTGGAGCTGATCGAGTCTCTTTCTGCCCCGGTGCTGCCTTTTACTTTTATGCTGAAGATGTGCCTGTGGTTTGACGTCCCTCGAGATGGGTGAAGCAGCCCGCATGCCACATCTTTGAAGGGACAGGGCGGCAAGAATAATGAAAGTTGTGTACAATTTCCGCCTTGTATTCCTAATCTTCTTATTATTATTTTTTATTACTTGCTTCGTGATGGTGTTGCTGTTGTCTAACAGATCTTCTTCGATGCAGTTATTTTCGGGTCTCTGTTTGTCTTTGATCTGTTGTTTTGTGCGGAAACTTTTCTGTTGTTGTCTTTTTTTCTTTTCCTTACCCTCACTTCTTTTTTTTTTTTTTTTCCTTCTATCGCCGGGAGATAACACCGCCGTGACGTGCGACTGCGTGTGTGTTTGTGTGGAGAGAGAGAGAGAGAGGGTGCGGCCTCTCCCTGTTTTTTATGCAATTTTGTGCCCCACTCCCCCCAAAACAACAACAACAAAATTTATTATTTTTTTTTTTTGTTTTCTTTGGCAGAACAGATTTGATTGGCCAACATGTTGCATAGGCGTAGAACGTCTGTAGGCATTCGGAGGGGGAACACGGCCGATGAGGTGAAAATAGCTGCGCTTCGTGGGGCGATTTTGCCCGAGATGAACAACGGCCTGCAGCGAGTTGGTCACACGATTGTCGTCTACAAGCAAGACTTGTACCTTTACGGCGGCTACGGGCCTAAAAATACCTACTCAAGTTGCATCTTTTGTAACGTTAAAATGACCTTGCAATGGAAAGAAATTCGTGGTGTCGGTGTGGTTCCAAGTGGGCGTGCCAACCACAGTGCCATCATGCACGAAAAGAGGATGATTATTTTTGGAGGGCACCGAAATTTAGAGGTTTTTGACGATATGTACCTTGTTAACCTTGAAACAATGAGGTGGGAGAAGGTCAACTACGAGCGAGCTCAGGGGCCTGGTCCTGTTTTTTCACATGCGGCGGTGTACGTGCCGCCCACTCAGACAATGATCGTTATTGGAGGATTTCATCAGCGTCAGCATAACATGTACATTGCACATTCCTTTGATATTAGACACCGAGTGTGGACTGGAATTCGTGGACCGGACTCTGTGGACCCGCTTCATGTTCAAATGTGTTGTGCGGCGTATAACACTTCTTCAAGCTCCATTATTGTCGTTGGGCTTGTGGAGAGGGATGTCTTGCTGAGTTCTTCCCGTGAAATACCCAGTGTGTTCAAGATGAATGTTCATTCCGGGGTGTGGGTGGAGGTCAATACGCCAGTCTCCCTGGATTCCCCTATCCCTTTCCGCATCAGTGGCGTGTGGGATTATTTTCTCCGGGAAATGATTAGTATGGGGGGCGTCTATGAGGATTTGTGCGAGGAGTGGTTTTTCCCACTGGTTTTAGCCCCTATTGAGAATTTTATCTTTCGGAAGAAATTGGAAAGGATTTCTTCTGGAGCAGCGACCGATACGAAAACGCGGTCAAGGACAAGGATGGCCAGCTACGGGTTTTTCAGGCTGCAGTTGTGTGATATGACGTGGTCCATCATCCCCGTAAATTTCCCCAGGCGTGTGGTGTCGGAATTGACAGCGCGCAGGGCTTCAAGGTCCGGCTCCTTGGCAAACCCACAACCATTTAGCAGACGGCCCAAGAAAGTTCCCCTGCGGGAGAATAAACGAACAATCCCGTTCTTTTCGGTCGGGGGTGTTTCACGTTTTCAGCGGAAGTACGCCTTCGCGGTGACGGACGCCTCCGATACGCGCGAAGGACGTACCGGCTCAAAACTCATCGCCATGCACGGTGGCGTTACTACGGAGGATTACGTTATGTTTCTTTTCACCCCGATCTTAAAGAAGCGAACGACGTCCGTTCCCACCTCTTCAGACTCTTTTTTTACCATCAGTGAAGCCGATTCGTGTACCTACTCACAATACTCACGTTGTGGCGGCAGCACGGATCAGTCCAGCATGGGGTGGGATGATGATCAAAGTTTCTCTGGGAGCGATATTTTTCGCATTATCTCAGGCGAAAAGAAAGTGGAGAAATTGTCCTCCCGTGACGATATTGCGGATTCCAACATCATGGTGGGCCGAGCGCATCGCATCGGGAGTGACCCCACCCTGCTGCCGCTGCTGCCAAGCATCCGTGATTATAAAAATTCGCAGCGCTTCGCGCTCCTCTATCATCCTTTGAGTGCCGTTCATAGTGAGAAACTTTTGCCCGATCCGACATGCCCTGTCGCCGTGCTGAGCAACGAATCCGAAGTGAAGACATGGGCGGAGAACTTCTACGCGGGGACGAGGCAGTGGATCGCCGCGAAACTGGATGTGACGCGGAGGGAAGAAAAGGGAGCACGTCGCAAGAAAAAGGGAAAGGAATCCTCTCGGACAGCGATGGAGGAGAGTGACGAAATTTCCTCCAGCAGCGAATCGGAGAAGACGAAAGACTCGGGTGGAACACAGCTGTCGATCATGCCATCACCCTTGTACTCAACGACGGTGCAATCGTCCGTGACGAAGCCGAAGGACTTTTTTCTTGACAAAAATTTGGAGGTTTTTGATTTTAACAACTTAGAGGTTCGAAGGACATCGTATAACAAAAATTCACCCTTTCTATTGCCTGGTGAGATGCCTGAGAAATTTAGTAGGCTGCGTATGTCAGCTAGGCGGAGACAAGCGGTTCAACGAACTCCCTCGACAGTGTTTCAGCGATTCTCTCTGGGGCATATCACAGATGATGGTGGAACCACTGCGTTTCTCCTCATGACTTCTGCTCTCGCGCGCTTTAATGACGGGTCGTATGAGTCGGCACGGCAAAGGGCACTTATTCGATGGCGGTATCTTCGTGTGATGGTACTGAACGGTGAGGCGTACTTCATTATGCATCGAGTTAACCAAGAAGAGACAAGAGTGCGTGGGGTTGACGTTTCAACCACTTCAATGCTTACACTCGCACCGGAATTACGCACCAAAGGGTTGAATAGTAACAAAGTTTTTACCAGACCCATCCCATATACCGTCCCAGCTAAGTCCAGCATTGCACTTCGGTCATCTGAAGTTACACCAAGCGGACTTGTGGCGTATCACTGCATCAACAATATCAAATAAAGACTGCAAATGAAAGTTGTTTGATATTCCTTGTGAAGGCATTGCTCAACGTGTGTGTTTCCCCTTGTATGTATTTAATTACTCCAAATGTAAATATGCACTCGTATTAACACTATTACGTGGAGGGGAAAAAAGGATATGATATTTTTTGTTTTCTCTCATTTTACAAGAGAATTGGACTTCTGTAATGGATACATATATTTATGTCGGCTCTATGTGGCATTGAAGTTCTTATTACTTAACAGTGCCGTGTGATTTTGGGGGCGGAGGAATGAAACACAAACACACACACACAAAAAAAAAAAAACGGACATACATACATACACGCAAAGAAAAAGCATATTTTTTTCATTATTTAAGGCACTTTACCCCCCAAATTATCATTATACTCTCTATTATTACTTTCCATCCTCACCTTATTTTTTCTTTCTTCTTTCTTTTTTTCCCACGTGTATCATGCGGAATCCCAAAAGGGAGAAAAGAGTTGTTGTAATTATCTACGTATTCAGCGTTGCATAGATACTTATTTACATAGATATAATAATATATATATATATATATATATATATATTGCTTCAGCTTGCATGGCTGCCATGGCTCACAACAGGTTAAGCTTGGAAAGCGAAAAGGTCAATGCCCCTTTGGCAAACCGCCTGCCAAAGTTAAACCCTGAACGTCAAGAGACACCTGAGCCAATTGAAGAGCCCGTGACACCGGTGCGATCAGCTCGACGGGGATTACGGTTGGATTTTCCGACAAACTCTCATCCCTTTTCCGATTCGCCGATGCGCGAGTCAATGCGAGCAGCACGTGGCAGTCACGTTATTCAAGCTGACAGGATTGGCATAAGTGAAGATTACCATTTCCCCTTTTATAGGGGGAGTTATAGGAGGTCCGGGCTACTCAGCAAGAGTCATTCTAACTCTTCAACTCCTCATCGACGTCCAAGTCGAGCGGTTTCGTTTTCATCTCGGAGAAGGGAGACAATTGATACTTTCGAAAACGCCTCCCGTAGCCCATATGTGGCCCCATTGATTATTTCTGATAATGAGTGGCCTTTCAAAATAAGCAGCAGCCGCAAAACGCCCCATCGTAAACACGAAGAAACACTTGAGTCGATGCGAATGCGAACAAATTCTGTTCCTATATCCTCTTTCCGCGACAGTCCTCATTGTTCGGGGAACTTCTCAAGTTCGCATCGGCACAGTTTTTTTGTCTATACTGAGGCAGACGAGAGGAAAGAGGTGGGAACGGAATGGAGGACATTTGTGTCAAACGTGTTCCCACCGCGTGATTCGTCGGAATCCGCCAGCGGTGCAAGGAGATCACAAGTTTTCAGGAGAACACCTTCCAGAAGCAAAGAAACGGGGCGACATGCAACACCGGAAAGAGTTCTATTTCGTCTCAACGAGTCCGAAGCCATTCGTGTTTTGGACCATGCGGAGATCTTGACAGGGAAGAGCGAAATGCCGACGCCGGATTTGTCTGTGCCCAACGCATGGGGTTCAGGACTGGTCCCTCTTCGGACGCATGAAGTTATTCTACCAGAGAGGACCAAAAAGAAGACCGTGGGCGAAAAAATGGCTTCTACCGTGAACGAAAATGTAAGATCTCAAGCCGAAATCAACGTGGGGACATCAGCTCCGACGGGCGACGACTCCCCTCCTCCTGTTGAAATTGATCGTGGAGGGAAAAATGCGGACAATACGACTTACCCAAACGTCAGCGGCCACAGTCCCAACACTGCCCCCATTCCAATTACTGGGTTAAGGGCGGATGGCGGTGCATCGAGTCGTGGCTCGCTGGATGGCAAAAGCGATCCGAAAGGGAGGTCGGATAAACTTTCACCTAATTCGACCGTGCCCGCCAAAGCGGGTACGAAAGAAATGGAGGCTGTTGGAAGTACTACGGCGGGTGCATCGAAACCAGCGCGTCAGGGAGTTTCATCCTTTTCTCTTCCCAAAATGAATGAACTCCATTCGAAGGTTATGGAGAAACTTTCCGATAAGATGAATGAGTTGCGTGGAGAAAATGCCGCGCCGGGGAGAGAAATCCTGGCGACTCACATCCATTCTAAAGAGAAAGTGCCAACCTCTGCGCTTCCTGATGGAGAAGAACGTCTGGATCCATCCATGGCAATAGGATTTGTGGCTGGGGACAGTGCTGTGTCGGGAATCACAGTTACAGCAGGTGAGGGTGAGGAACATCTCGTTGGTTTAACTCTCGAAGAGCCCTTAGAAGCCGCTGTTTCTTCCGTGAGCACTTTCTTGAGGAAATTGCTTTCCTCCTCGAGTGACAACAAACGGGAGCTCTTTGAGTTGCCAACGGCCGATATCATGGTAAGCTGCCTCCTGGAGTTTTAAACGTGGGACCCCGGCATGAGTAGCAGCAGCGAAGTCTAGGGACAAAAAAAAAACAAAAACAAAAACAAATGGGTAGAAAACGCCCGAGGCGAAGATGTCTTTTGTTTTTTATTTTTTGGGTGTTTTTTCTTTCTTTTTTTTTTTTTTTTAATTTTTATGGAGGGGTAGAGAAAAAACAAACCGAAAAAATAA
Organism: Trypanosoma cruzi; assembly: GCF_000209065.1. Taxonomy (NCBI): domain Eukaryota; phylum Euglenozoa; class Kinetoplastea; order Trypanosomatida; family Trypanosomatidae; genus Trypanosoma; species Trypanosoma cruzi. The sequence continues at coordinate 82,347 of NW_001849438.1, forward strand.
TAATAATAATAAATGGGAAGGAGGGGGAATGGAAAAAGGGGAGAATGGGGGTGGGGAATTTATTGGTGCATATTTATTTTGACTGACGGGTGTAAATTCTTGTCATTGTAGCATGAAACCAAAAGGACCAATTGTTTTATTTTGTTTGGGAGTATTGTGAATACATACATATGTGTGTGTGTGTGTACTGTATTACTTATTTTCCCTTTTTTTGTGGCCTGCGGGATGAGAGAATACTTAAAGACGATGCAGTTATTATTATTATTTTATTTTATTTTTTTTTGCCCGCTTTATTTTACATCGTTTATTTATTTATTTATTATTTATTGTTGTTTGGTTGGTTGTTTCCCTTCTTGACGTGGGCTGTTGGCTGGTTCTTGCTGCAACGGAGCCTCCTTTTGTTGAAGAGGAGAATCCCTTCCTCTCCTCATGCCGTTTTTGTTGTTGTTGTTGTTTTTTGTCTTTCCCCGCAAAAAAATATATATTGGGAAATGCGTCTTCGTTACTCGACATGTCTCTTCCAGCGATGATAACTGATAGTGGACTTTTCTCTTTCACGTTTGCGCGGGGAAAGGGAGAACGGTGTTGTGGCGGGTTGTAATCCAGAACATATTGACATTGTGATGACGCATGAGAGGGAAGCATGAACTATGTTATGATAGCTTAAGCAGACACATAATGAAACAGTAATAATATATATATATAAAGACGGCGTGTTCTTTCACCATTCTCTGTCATAGTCTTCTTTTATTATTGACTGCGGCGTTTTACTTTCCTTTCTCTCTCTCTTTTTTTTTTTTTTTTTTTGCTGGGTGTTGTATGTTGTTGTTGTTGTTGTTGTTGTTGCTCCTTGTTCTCCGTTGGACAGGGGGTTAGGTTATGGTTAGGCATGGAGAGGGGACTTTTGGTTATAATGGCACTCCCGCCCCTCTGCCTCTCTTTTACTTTTATTTTTATTGAATTACGGACTGACTGGTGGGTTGAGGAACACATAACATTGCAAAAATATGCGTCTCAATTTTTGCGCTTTTATTGACATTTTGATGTCAAATTCTCTGTATAACTGTTTACCCGTTGTCGTTTTTGTTGCTGCCTTTTAAACGTCAAGGATTGCCACCAATCTATTTACTTTGTGCTGCAACAGCCGCCATTTACGCGTTGGCAAGGGGGACTTGGAAGATCCTCGTAGCACTGCCAAAAGAGGTATTCCACACACCCATGCGGAACACGGCCGGTGCTCTGCCCTTAGAAACTCGCGCGGCAGCTGCACTCATGGATGCCAGGGGACGTTTAGCACCTGCCACTCCATCCAACACAAAGCCAAATGCCACAATGCCTGCTGCTACGGCTGCTGCACGGCAAGTCTCCACAGATGGAGGAGTTGGTGCGGCCTGTGCGGCAGCGCAGGGCGACCCGCCGATCAGTCGATGGCGACTCGCACGAGACGCAGCAAAAAAGGGCCTGAGCTCAACGGAAACTCGGGGATCATCTCCCCCTGCTGCACAGAACAAAAGTGATCAAGTATTACCATCTGACAAGAACGCAGCAACGCGACAATTTCCTTCCAAGCCAACTGGAACCTCTCGTGGAAATTACACAAGTGCTGCAGTCCCATCCACACAGCCCACTGCAGTGGCCGGTGCAGCGGCGCAGGAAGGTGATCCGCCGATCAGTCGATGGCGACTCGCACGAGACGCTTTGGGGGGGAAGTTTTCACCACACACAGGAACTTTGCCACCAAAAGGAGTTTCCATGGCTTCTGGTGTGGAGTCAGCGGCTAGTAGACCGGTGGAACCGAGGAAGCTTGTAGGAGAAAAGAGCGGCACGGATCGGAGAGAGGATAGAACTTCTCCGCCTTCTGTGCGAGCGCCAGCATCGAATCCATCAGAAGAAAAGAAGGGCAATTTCTCCTCCACGCAGCTCTCTCGTCAGAGAATTTCAGCGGGAGGTAACGCGGAGAATTTGCGGCCATCGAGAGTGGCCACCACAAGTACGCCGGAGGAAGAGAAAATGCCGGTTAAATGTTTTGGTGTGAAAGGGGGGAATCCGACATACGTTTCCGCGAGCGGCAATAAAGACAATGAGCGCCCATTCAGCGTTTCTCCCGCTCGCGGAAAACCCTCCTCGTGGACAGGGCCTCGTGAAAACACCTCCGTCAATAATACTGTTGGGAATCCTTTCACGATGGACCCTTCAATGGGGAAAAATCCGTCACCACAGGCATCTAACGATGAACAAGTCGAATGGAGAAGAGATGCTGTTTCTGGTTTACGGCATGGTCGGATGAGTCCTTGGCGATCATCCATTGGAACCCCCTACGCGGCACCCCGGAGCAATGCGACTCGTGCACGTTCGCAGCCAGTTTCCATTTCTCGTTCTCGACCTCCTGAGAATGAGGAGCTTATGCGGTTTCTTGGTGCCTACGGTACCCCACCGAGGCGTTCCACCGGCGTTTTTCCGCCGCAGCAGATGGATGAACACCCAATAGAGTTGAGAGGGCCTCTTATTCCCACTTCTCCATACGCCGTGGCACGTCGCAGTCTGCGTACAACAACGCCACCAAATAAGTATCGTCTTCTTGACGGAGGTGAAGACGACTATGATGAAAGCTCAAAAGTGATAGAAGAAGAACTTTCAAGTCTTTTGAATGGACTGGAAGCATATCAAAAACGGTTAGAGCGGGCAGCACTTGTGGTTAGCTTGGAGAGACAACGTCGGAGACGTCACTGAAAGCCCTACGCTTTTTTTAAGAGGAAAATATGTATCCGTCTGTTTTTTTTTTTTTTGTTCCTGTAATTCAACTGTCGCATGTAGGCCTCCATCCATCCATCTCTCTCTCTCTCTTCTCTCTCTTTCTGTGCGCGTATTTGTTGTTGTTGTGTATGTTTTGTGTGTGTGCGTCTGTGTGGGCTGCCATCACCTTTTCGGGGATGCACCGAGAGAGTGAATGGATGAGAGGTGGGGAGGTTTGGTGGCGAGGCATAGCTGTAAAATTGGTTACAGATTTGGCTTCTCCCTCCTTTTGTCCGCATCTCCGTCGTAGCACGCTAGTAATGATGGAAGCACCATGAAAAGTGAAAAGAAGAAACGGAGAAGCACTAAAATGGAGGCTTCTCCGTTGTCCATTGTTTGCATTCCCTCTGTCTTAGTTGTTTTGTCACCCCACGCCTTATTTTATTTGCTACAACCAGGCAGGGAAAAAAGTAAAAATGTGGTTGTCGCTTTTATTTTATCATTGCCTTTCACCCAGTTGTAGCCATCGAAGCGCTAAAGTAAGATCTGAAAAAAGAATTAAAGAAAAAAAAAAGAAGGGATGATCTTATAAATTTTGCCTGGTGCATTGCATTATGGTTTTATGCGTGTTCCTTGAAATTGTGTGTTTTTGCGTGTGCGGTTGGGTGGTGGGAAGAGAAATTTCTGTAGGACAAGGGAATAAAAGGAATTGAGGGAGTTTCATGGCTTTTGTGGAGTGTGAAGAAAGTTTTGGCTGGATTTTATTTATTTGGGAAGGAAGAGGAGAAGGAGAAGGAGAAGGGCAATTTTATGTACGTATGTATGCAATTTTTTTTTTTTTTTTTTTTTTTTTTTTGAGCGAGGTTTGGGTTTCTTCCACTCCTCTCGTATTGTACCACACTTTTTTTTTTTCTTTTTCCCTGCCCTGTATTTGTGTCCCTTCTTTTCTTTGGTTTATTTTGCTCTACACGTTACTTTGTTTTTCTTTTTTTTTTTTTTTCCTTCCTTCTTTCTTTGTATGTGGGTGTTTGTCGTGTTTTTGTTACTTCTTTTTGTTGTTGTTCATACGCCTTTGTTTCCTCTTGTTTTGGGTGTGTTTTCTCACGAAGGGGAAATTGCCGCCTGCGTGCGAGAAGGACGGGATTGGATGAGTGGGATGGGGACGGCGTTGGATGCCAGCGACCAGGCAGCACTTACCCGCATGTACGTCAAGCAGCACAAGCTCAATGAGATTTTTGCGCACTTTCTGCAGTTACTGATTTATCACAAGCCGGAAAACCCTCGTGCCTTCCTGCAGCGAGAGATCCGGCTCATGATAGCCACGAAGACATCGACGCCACTCTTTGGGGAGCAGGATCTTGAAACGATGTTCGATCTCATAGATGTGACGAAGCAGCGCTGGGTGACGGTCAGCCAACTACGGAATACATGCAAGAACTTAGCAACAGCTGCCGGAGAAGGAAGTATTGGCCTTTCTCCTGCTCAGGAGGAGGCGATTGAGCATGCGGCCGATGAAGAGGGGCATGTATCAGTGGAGAAGTTTAAGGAGGTGTTGGCGATGCAGCTTCTCACCAGAGACATCTGGAAAGACTGAATTACGATGGAAGGAGAACGGAAATTGGAAAGAGAAGATGAGGATGAATAATTGTGTATTATTATTAGCCGCTAAATGAATCATGTATATAACAAGTGTCACCTCTTTTTTTTTTTCTTTTTTTTGAGCAGGAAGCGGACCGTGGTTAAAGTGATTACTCTTTTCTGTTGAATTCTTTTGCCCTTTTCATTTTTATCATGTACTCTTCTTCTGTGCTTTTGTTCCTTCTGACGGGGAAAAACTCCCACGTGACAGTGAAAGGTGGAGGGCGTTCCCCATCCCCTTTGCGTCCCTTTCTCTCAGCTTTGTATTGTCTAGGAATAAATAGTCATACACACAGAGAGACAAATAAACGTTGCAGTGATACTCGACCCCCGGAGGTGACGAGGAACAGGGGAGGGAAAGAGAGAGACGTTCCTAATTCGGGGGTATTTATTCTGTTTGAATTCCTCCGTTGACCGTGTGTCCCTCTCCCTGTTCATTTTTTTTTTGTTGTTGTTCTGTTATTTCCGTGTGGAGTACGAGGCGAAGAAAGGAGAAGGAGAGATATCGTTTGCTGCAGGGTTAGTGTGTATTATTGCGTAGCATGTTGGAAAAGCAACTTTCTGTCCTTCTGGCAACATATCTCAATCGCTTTATCTGTGATCTCAATGAGGAGCAACTGCGTGTCTCCCTTTGGTCCGGTGACTTGGTACTGCGTGATCTGGAGCTGCGAACGAACATCATTGACCAGATCATTCTTTTCCTCTTTCAGGGTCGGCAGGAGGGCGGAGGCCACGAGGAGGCGGCGGGCGGTGATGCCGCAAAGGCGGTGGCGCAGGCACTCATGACGCCCTTCACAGTTGTCAAGGGACTAGTGAAGAAGTTGACGATCAGTGTTCCGTGGTCTGCCATTGATCGCGAGCCAATCAGTGTGGAGGTTCATGGGGTGGAGATTCTCTTTGGCCTTTTGCGTGGAAGGCCACACAACGCCGATGAGGATGCCGCCCGCGTTATGGTGGTGAAGCAAAAACAGTTGCATATGTTTGAATTGGGAAGATTAGACGGTCGAACGGAAGGCCATGCAGTTGCGACGGGCGCCGCTCTTAAATCCGACACCGGAGGTGGGACAAAAAAAAATCTCTCTTACGTTGAGAAACTCATCGAGACAATCAAAAGAAATATCCATGTCGTGATGCGCGATGTATCCTTGAACTACGTTGTGAGCTATCACGGTCTCGCTCCGTGTTTTAAATGTGCGCTTCGCGTATCGTTGGATTACATGTGCGTCACCGCAACGGATGAGGAGTGGGAGGATCGTTTTGTCATGGACCTGTCAATGCCCTACCGCAAGAAATTGGTGATGACCGGGCTGCGGGTTTCAGTCCATGCAATAGAAAAACAGCACGCTGAGGAGGCGGAGACTCCGGGCGATGAATCGTCAAAGTGGCAGAGGGAGATGGATATCGTTGAGGTGGAGGATCTCACAATGTGCCTCCAATTATCAGGAGGCAAAGAGAGCGCAGATATTGAGTTGGATGCCGCGGAGCAATCTGTGATTTCTGTGAAAACAACTGCTCCCATCCGGCTTCGAGCATCTTTTGGAGTAATTGGGTTTTTAGCCATCATCAATGATTCACTCAAAAATGGTTTACTGGGGTTGAACTACAGGCAACACCTTCACTTCCTTGCCAAAGGTAACGAGGAGAACCTAAAGTGGACGCAGCGACGCTGGAAATTTGCCCTTTGTTGCGTCATGGACGACGTCAGAAGATCCAAAAACAAAACAAAAGGACATCAGCGTTTCATTGAAGGTGTTGTTCTCTTTGGCAAACGTCGAAGGGAGTATTGTGCGTTATGGAAGAGATGCCAGGGGGTGGAGTGGCTTCCACCCCTTACATCGGACGAAAAGGATAATCTGGATACTCTGGAGGAAATCCTTACAGTGGAGCAAATTGTGTTTTTGCGGTGCCTGGCGTATGCTGATCTGAGTAGGGAACGGCAATCCATGAGGCAACAAAAGTTGTACATTGAGGATGTAAAGAAGCGAAGGGAGATAAAAAAACAGAGCGTTGAATCAGCTGGCAGCCGGTGGTGGTGGTGGTGGCGGCTTAGGCAGGGGAAGGTCCATGAAAGCGCCACCGTGAGTGAGGCAAATGAAACTGAAGGTGTGGCAGGTGGATTTGAGGCGGAATGGGAATTTGGTTACAATTTTCTTCAGTACATTGCGACAAGACATGTGGTGGGAAATTCTATGAAATCATCATTATCTTCGTGTTCGCCATCAACAGCTACCATGGCGTCTACGAAACCCGTTCTCATTGACGCGCAGTTTCCACAGGTAGATGTGGAGTTTGAGCCACACGCCTGGAGGAGCGACCTGACTGAAAAGAAGCCTCTTCTCTCATACCTGGAGAATCTGCAGCAAAATCTAAATGCCCGCCTCAATTCTGTGGTTTTTAAATACACTTTAACTTCAACTCCACAAGAACAGCTTGTTGGATTCAGCCTGTCCGTTGAAAGTGCTTCTGTGGGCTTTACCGGATCCTTGCCATCCGCTGTACTATACACACGTGAGGTGTGTGAAGGGAAAAAGAGGGGAAAGGACGTCGGTGATAGAAATTTTGTGCGTGAGCCTTGGTTGTCCATCAGTGTCAATGAAACGCATTCCATGTTAAGTGCTTTTATCACCAGCACCTCTCTAACTCTTCAGCCATGGTGTGAATTGCAGTGGTGGATGGCCGGTGTTCAACATTTTCTGGCAGTGCTGCCAGAATACACGAAGCAGGAATTCAGCTCTCCCTGTGAAGTGCCCAATTCGCACAGCCGCTTATCATCTTTGCCTACAATGGATATTAACTTTGCTGAAGTTTTTCTTACCGTACCTTTGTTTAGTGCATACGGGAACGAGAGGAAGCTGGTTGTTCACGCCCCCGACATTCATCTATCCACTGTAAGCGAGAAGAAAGAGGGGCAGAATGATCAGCATCGGCTCATACGAGAGCCTCCTCCCATTGTGGGCTTGCATTTCTTTGTGGGTGAAGAAGAACCAGTGCGACTTTACTGCGAGGGCATTGGTGACATTTTGGTGTTATCCTACGTAAGGGTGGACGTGGCATCCGCTGAGCAGTTGAGTGCTGAGGTGAGTACGCGTGCCAAGTTGGCAATTGCCCCCAGCGTGCTTGGACTCATTAATAACCACATGGAATTTTTTGAGGTTTCACAGGGAGATGTTGGAGAATCTCTTCTTTGTGAAGTTATGAACAACAATGGGAAGTGGTGCCTGGAGTCAAACAATGCGCTTTCTGTTGGAGGCACCATCATGACGTTTCCAGGAGCCCGATGCCGCAGTTTCCTCCGACTGCTCCACCAGTCAGCTTTCGCACGAGGAGTGGACCACAGAGAAAGGACCGCGCCGTCTGCTGCTGAAGCCACATCGCCACTGTTGCACCGTTTGGTTTTACGTATTGACTTTGCACATGCAACTTTGCGTAACACGAACAACGAGGACGTTGTGGAAGTGGAACTGCCGGGGGTGGAAAACTCAGGCTATGAAGAGGCATCTTCATTCGGATCTCTTCCGTCAAAAGATGCGTTTGTACTAGATATGACATACTCCGTTATGAACGGTTACAACAGCTTGATTTGCCTACCGGATGTACATGTCACGGCCCCTTCGGGCCAACACGTATTTGTGCTTGAAGGTCTGAGAGTCATGTATAGCACTACCACCTTGCTGGCTTCTGTGGAAGCCGAGGTGCTGGACATACGGGTCTGTCAGTCTCTTGTTGATTGTGTGGAACTGTTGCTGATGTCCTGTGCCTCATGGCAAACTACTCCGTCCTCCGATTTGTTGACGCGTCCCAGCCTGGAGGAAAATCCAGGCGTGACCGTTTTGTCAGGCTCTGCCGCAAACACTGGCCAGGTCATAGAGATGAGTATAAAACGGTTGAGCCTTTGCTTTCAGTTTCACCAGACGGAGGAGTGTGTTGCCGTGCACCTGAACGAATTGTTACTCCGTGCTGATAGCTCGTGTGGTGGTCAAAATTTAAAACTACAGGGTTCTCTTGATAGGGTGGAGTACATTGCGGAGGACGCGGAGGGTGTGAAAACATTTACGCTTCTTGCGTCCAGCACCGGCCTTCTGGGAAGCGTAGAGGCCCCTTCCTTCACGTGTACCGTGGAGAGCACGACCGTCGCGGGCGGTGGCGTTGGTGGGCAAACTCGCGTGTCGTTTTGCATGAGGGGTGGCAGAGTGGGTGTGTTTTACGCGTACTGGATGCGGCTGCTCTCGGTGCGGCGCGACCCCACCGTTGTGAGTCTGTTGAATCTATTTGGCTCTGATGACTGCAGGTGTGGCTTGCCCGATACGCCGAAGGCCCCTCAGGAAATATCACACAAGTCAACATCAGCGAGTGCTGCGAAAGTTGCCCCCGGCTCGGTTGTCATTTCGGGTGAAGTGAAAGCGTTGGAGCTGCTTCTTGCAACGGACGCCACCCGGGAGGTGGACTGGCTGGACAGCAAGACTTACTGCTACCTTTTTGTTGATGGGGTTTCCCTCTTGGCGGAGACTCCAGGAGACAATGGAAACAGCCGCCACGGCAGCCGAATTGCGGTCGAAGCGCCTCCGTCGCTCCGGGGGCAATTGAAGCTGTTTGGCATTTCCCAATTCTCCCCGGGAGGGTCCGAAGGCGTGTTGCTACCATTCATCACGCAGGTGTCATTAATTTTTGAGAATTACACACGGCTGGTGCCAAACGCAGAAAAGAGTGGGTACGAGTATGTCAAGGGTGGAAGTGAAGACATGGCAGTTCACGTGTTGATTGGTCCGTCGGACCGCGATGACAAGGCGAAGGAAGTGCCGGCGGAGGCGGCGATGGATGTCAAACTCACCATGCCCATGCTGAATGCTTTTCTATGGGTATTTTCTGCCAACATTTTTAACGCGTCTCCCTTGGCCGATGGGATGCAGGAGTCTGATGAAATGACAATGCCGACAGTGGGGGGTGGGAGGCTGGTGTCCGGGACCGGATCATCGTCACCACCACCAACACTCTCGTTGCTTGTCACCATTGCCTCGGTGCGCTTTGTTCTCATTAAGGAACCTGATATTTTCGTCATGCGTGCTCAGTTTCAGGTTTATTTGTTTGACGGTGGTGAAAGCGAAGATGCAGTGACGCAGATGATCCATATCAATGCGCTGACTATAGATGATATCAGCCCCAATCGCCGCGTTATGAGACGTGAAGTCCCTCAATGGCAACAGCAGCAGCATGGCATCACACGAGAGTCACACACAAGTCAAAAGAAGCGGATGCTTGAACTGGAGAGTGGATGCATCACCACGTTGAGATTACTGGAGGGTATGAACAACACCATGTTGGCCATGACAACCAATGTGCTGCTGAACGGTGTACACTTTTCCACTGCCAGGTGTTCGTGGACGACGCTCATGGGCATGCTGCTGCTCGACGTCTCTTCGGCGGCATGGGCAGCGTTGACAAACGGTTCCTCTAAAGTCCAGGGCGAGTCGAAATCGAAGCCATTGACGCTGGAAGTGACGGTTCACCAGATCCATGTACAACTGGAGCTGCCGTGGGAAGAGCCTCTGGCAGAACTCTCAATACGCTCCGTGAGCGCGCAGCTTCATGAGTGTGATGGAAACAAAATAGCGGAGTTTTCTTTGGATGATCCCATCTCTTTTACTCCTTATCTCAATCACGCACCGCAGGCGAACATCCTGGAATGGGGAGAAATGAGTGAAGAAAAAACGCACACCACTGCGTCAAGGCCTTTTCTTCACGTCATTTTCACAGAATCGCACGAGAATTGGAAGGAATACGATTTCCATACGTCTTATGAAGAGAAGCCACAGGTTTTTTACCCCAATAGAGTAGAAGTCACTCTTCAGTCGCCGAGGCTAGTTGCGGATGTGAATTTTATGATGCGTTTATTACGCTTTGCGTCGGACGAGGCGGATGCCTACAGTTTGCTTTTGGGGGCTTCAACTTCCGTAAAGGCAACGCCCATGACGTTTGTGACCGTGATGGATATTTCCGTGAAGGACCTCCGGGTGCTTTTTTCCACGTCGGAAGCAACACCAGCACCACGCTGGTATCTTACTGTGGAAGGTGTAAAGTTGACAAATGAGTGTGTCGAAACGACTGTTAGCGACAAACCTTTAGGAGTAATGGAGTGCATGAACTGTTTCTCTAACGTCTACACTGTGAATGTATATGGAGCGTTCCTCTCCTGTCAGCAGCTTTACCCGTTACGGTTACCGAACACTGTGGTACGTGCTCAGATCCCCATACCGCAGAGCTTATTTACTGAGTGGAAGTCAACAGTGTCTGTCACACCCGATGATCGTGCGCACGTGCGCTCCACGTTTAACTTTGTTTCGCCCTCATCACTGAATGACCCCCAATCGGTGCCTTCTTTTTGTAAGCTTGTTCACATTCAAACGGAGGATGATGCCTCTCTTTCATTTTCTGCACTTCATGTGCGGGATGCACTGCGTGCGCTGCTATTGCAAGCGCCTTCTGAAGATGTGCCGCCATATTACGTCCCGCCCGTCAAGTTAGCTCATGCGCCTGTTTGTGCGACTTCTTCCGTCTCGGTCACTCTGCCACGGGTTTCCGTTCGATTGACGGAGAGCGGTCACGTCAATGCGACAGCGGATGCATGTGCAGACGGTGAAAAAGGTGCAAGCGGCAATGGCCTTACCAAAAGTGCCGCCGCCGCTGCCGCCATTCTCGCGGAAATTCGCTTCCTTGAAGTTGTGGCACTCTCCGCGTCCCTTTTCCCGCATGATGAGATAACCATGCGGGCGCGGCTTTCTATACAAGGGGCATTTGAGCTTCTTGACGGGAATGGCGTTGTTGTGTTGTATCGCCGCGGGAGCGCGACGTTGGCGCATGAAAAGCAGCAACCCTCTCGACGTTTGCGTGACGCCGATGACGCCGGGCTTCAAGTGGACGTGAGCGACACCCAAACGGAACGCCGGATTTGCCTGGAGTCGAATGGGATCATCATCTCACTGCGGCCGCACACGGTGGATTTTGTTCTTCGCATGCATAACGTTATTGGTCTTATGCATCGTGAAGGGCTCTTTGTGGTTGAAGGCAAACACAGCACGAGCAACAGTTGGGGCAATAACGAGGGTGACGCCGATACAGCTGAAATTCCGGTTTCCCAGAATGAAAAACAAACAGTGTTGATTATTCGTGTTGCTCATTTTTTGTTGATGATGGAGAATACGGCGTTACTGGAAGCTCGAAATGTGGAGTCACGTTTAGGCTGGAAAGATGGAAGCACTGCAGGTATTGACACTTACATTCCGTACAATATTTTTATTGGGGATCTCTTGTTGCGAGAAACGGATAGTCATCATATATTTGTGTCTATTTCAGCCATTGAGCTGTCTCTCGGAGTAGGAGAAGTGAGCATTCGAGCAAATCCATTTATTATAAATAACTACGACGTGTTGTTTTACGCGCGTCTTTGGAATAGTGCGGAGGCGCTTTACCTTTATGTTTTGCAGAACGTCACATTCTCAAAGAAACATGAGGATGGGTTTCAGCAGACCGTGATGGCAACTCTTACAGATGTACGTGTGTGCTTTTTTCTATCTCGAGAACACCCTGCTTCTGGAGAAACGGCCGGCAGGATGGAAATTGTGTTTCCCGTCGTGATTTTAAAGCAAAAGGCGAGCACAGTGGAGAATCGTGTAACGTTTGAAACGGAAAAAGGTATCATACGCTATCGCCGCCCAGAGGGTCGGCTGCCGCCCTTTGTGAAAAATATTTGCTTTTCTTGCTTTGTGGAGAATGGCCTTGTGACGCAGTCTTCTTCCGTCATGATACGTCTCAGTGGCATTGAGGCCTTTATCCCTCTTGGGGATACTTTGCAGTGTTGTGCAGAGGCAGTGGCGCAGGCGTTCCTGCCGCTGCTTTCTGTTTTTTCTACGGTGTACCGCAACGTTGACGTTGGCCCTTCTCCCACGATCGATTTACCCGCAACGCCACTATTTTGCGACAGGCTTGTCTTTAATGTTCCATTGGTTTCGTTGAATGTTTGTGCCTCCCAGTCGGATGAAGAAGAATTGGTAGAAAGGCCTGCCGTTCTTTTTGGCGTCAGTTTCCGTCACATCGTCTATGAGCGAAGCCGCACCGGTGGGAATGAGACGACACTTGCCCAGATTCAATCCGTCACCAGCACTGTGGACGCAACCCTCCAGAAGGAATTTGTCAGCGCAAAATCCCCGAACGGAGTGCTGGATGAGCCGTCCCAGTGGGCCTTATACTTCTGTAAAAAGATTTCATCGGGCGAGAGAAAGGCGTTTCTCCCCTCATCATCTCACACGGATGAGGAAAAAGAACAAGGCGAGGGTGGATATGCGTTACGGCATGAACAACTACCTAGGCGTCTTGTAAGTGTCATTTTCCGCGCCCATGCCGTCAAACTTACCGTTTCACCAAAGCTTCTCAGCACTCTAAACGAGCACGTTCTTTTACACGTTGCATCCGGAGTTCATCGCATTAGGAGTATGACGGCATCGTTGTTTTCATCCCGTCATATGGGAGATTCTGGATCTTCGTGGAGTCACAGCTCTGTTAGAGACCCCAATGATCGTGTTATCATTATCACAAGTGATTGTTTTCTGAGCAATGACCTCACACTGGGTGGAAAAAGTGGATCATGTCTTCGATTTTCAAAGGGGGCCATTGAAAGCAATCCGCATAATAAAATAACTGTGAAAGGCATTAATCATGCAAAGGTTTTTGTGTCGATTTTTGTGACTCCCGATGGCACGTTGAAACCGCCTATTGTTGTGGATCCAGGCCTGACAGTTATAGTTGAAGGTGTTCCGTTTTTTACGGAACGGGGAAAACTGACTGACTACGTCGATTTGGGTGCGCGTTCACTCTTTTTGGCGCCCACTGAAATGCCTACAGCGAATTCCCTTGGGTATTCAGTGAATTCACTGGATACCCCTACCGCTATTGTACCGTTGAATACCGTACGTTGGTATAATCTTGAGGTGGTGATCGATGCCTCGATTGATGTTGCACTATGTCTTTGGTCCGTACATCAATCGATTGAGGTCTCCGGTGAGGCGTATGCACGGTACAAGCTGGAGAAGAACTGCTACGAGGGCAACCGAGGGGTAAGAGATTTCATAGATGAGTCTGGTGAGGTGGCACTGTCGAATGTGTCAATCTTGTGTGACAGTGGCCCCATCACAAAGAACCCAGCAGGCCTGATGGTTTACGTAAAGCACCATAAATTGAAAGAGGACCACACAAATGCCGGCATGACCGTGGTGCGAGCAATATTTCCGAATATAAGTTTTACGCTTTCGCTGGGGAACCTCCGACTTCTGTATGACACTCTTGACCAGCTACAACAAGGCTTGAATCACATTGCATCCACCATGGAAATGACAACAACCCGGGAATCGGGAGAGAATAGGGACGAGAATGGGAAGCTTGGAAAGGGCGGAAAAACTTTTTCCGGCAGCATGACGTATTCCCCTCATGCTGAACCTTCATTGTTGTGGTCGCGTGACGGAGAAGTGGCACCATTGATTGAGTTTGGTGCATCAGCAGCGTGTATGGAACTCATTTTGACGAATGACTTCTACAGACCTGAGGTGTCAATTGTTCTTAGTAGTTCTGCCCTCATGGCAAAAGGAACGCGTAGTTTTAATCGCATGACTTGGACGGCGTCTACAACGGTGCATGTTACGGACTACCCGCAGTTGCAGCCTTCACGTGATTTGCTTCTCGTATCACCTGAGGTGGCAGTGGAGTACGCCCGGTATGCCGGCGGTGGGTTCTCTCTCCAAGGAGCTCTGACTTGTCCAGAATTATCTGTGACGCTCCCGTTGGTGACGGCGTTGCGTCTTCTCCGCTTTCGTTTTGACTTGCAACGCACTGGGGCCTACTCGTTTCGCAACTGTACCGGCATCCCACTTCTTCTTTTAGCGGTGATGAAGGTCAACAAGAAGAATACTGGGGAAAGAGCTCCTTTCTGTCGTCTGCCTCCTGGAAAACTTGTGAAGGCAAGCATTTTCCATTACAATCAAACCCGATTTCGCATTATTGCTGATAATAAGGAAGACATGGACGAGTGTGATGGGAATCTTAGCATGTCCGGTGCCGAGGTGGACTTGTCAGCACTGCAGCGCGGGGCCACGTGCCGCTTTCCACTTCTTGGACCCTCTCTTGGTGCCCTGGACATCGTGATGCGCCTGGATGAGATTGGTCGCATTGTCGACATCACCACCTCTGTCGAAATCAAGAATGAGCTTGCCACACTTGCTGTATGCCTGCCCGGAACTCCCTTTGACCCGTGCACGGTCAAGCCAAAGGAAACGTGTTACGCAACCCTTCCGTGTCTCCGTCATCCATTTTTGCTGTCTGTTGGGGAATGGCAGCTGAGGACGAGGAATGCGCTTGTCACATTAGAAACATTGATCAATGCATTTACACTTTTATCACCTGAACAGAATGGCACGCTGGCAAGTAGTCTGAGCGACGCTGCTGTTGTCGCTCCGAGGCGTGCATACATGGAAGACGATGACACGCTCATGCTCCCTTTAACTCTCTCAAAGGGACATGATGATGATGAGGGCCGGGCTGAAGCGGGGGAGAAAAACAAAGAAAAGATGAGGGTTCTGTTGGTGCTCACTCGGAGGATTGCATTGGAGAATGAACCTCGCACGTCACACCTTTTGCCCCGTTATGAAGTGGAATTGCGTGTCTGCCCGATGGTGGCTGTCTTTAATGAGACAGGGATGGCGCTTGCGGTGACGATGGTATCATCTTCATTTGTGGATGCGGCGGTGCGTAAGTTGACTTTTTTGCGTGGAGAAGAAGAGTTTAACTACGTTTCCCAGGGCCATGAGGGAGAAACGCTCATGATGGAGTTAACATGTGAGTTTGCGGAGGGTGTGCGGTTGTGTTCCGCCGAGCCGCTGCCTCTCACTTTCACGGGAACAACGACAGTCGTCATGAAAGACCCAGTTGGTGGAAGAATGGCCGCTCTTTTGGTGGAGCGAGCGGCGCACAGTAAATTTATTGTGCGTGCAGCAGCCATTTTGGTGAATGCATTGTCTTTCCCCGTGCGAGTGTACGACGGGTCGAATGCACTGATTTTGGGGCAGAATGCTGAGGTGGGTCTCTGCTCGGGGAGTGAGTTGCCTCTGACACTTCCAATTATTCGAGAGCAGCTCCCGCGACCTGACACCGCTGTCTCGGTGCGTGTTGTGGCGGGTGGTTTCACGGCGAAGTCTTCTCAACAGTTTACTTGCAACGCCCCAACCGTTTCGGGTATACTTCAGAGCGTGGATGGGGACGTGGTTCGCATATTTAGGGCACAGCGGTCGGGCGGGATTAAAAAAATGTTTGCCCCCACGCCTGTGGTTCGTCTGGAGCCCATGTGGGTTTTCCGCAATCAATGTGGCGTCCTTCCCTTAACGGTGTGCCCCGTGGGAATGACGGAGTCTGTGGTCATTGAACCGCATTCAAAAAAGGAGTGGACCACCTTTTCTTTGTCATCTGCGTCCGATCCACTGATACAGGTGCGTTATGGCAGAAATGAGGAAGAACTCTTTATGTGGTCCGAGCCGTTTAAACTGGTTACCCTTGTTGGCACCAACGTGTCTATCGTCATGAGGCATCGGATGCGTGAGAAGACGGCAGAAACGGGAGAATCGGTGTTGTCATCATCCGTTGTCAAGGCGGGTGTGGCCGTCTTTACAAGCATGCGGATCCCGATTATGGCAGGAGATTCCCCGACATGTGAACATTTTGCGTGTCTTAGCATTACGCCTTGGCGAAGGAATGGAATCTTTTACGTCGATTTTTTTTTGGATGCGAAAGTTCCGGTAGTTGTTGAAAATCGCACTGAGCGGTTGCTACAATATGAACACGTAAGAAAGTCTTCCTCAGCCCCAACGCAATTTCTTTGCGCCTACATCATCCAGCCCTTTACGGACGGTGTAACATGCCTTGATAGTGGGGATACCGTCCATGTCATGCGAATTACTTTGTTTGACGAGAAGAAGCCTCCTCAGCAGTGCGTCATTGATTTGTCAAAAGCCGCCGCGACACACGAGGCCGTAAGGGCATCTCAAGGGATGTTTGTATTATGTACTTATGACTACAGATTGCAGCGCTACTACGTCTCTGTTACAACAGACCGTTCACTTGAAAGCAGGCTTTTATTTCAATCCCGGTACATCATTCATGTGGAGATGTTTATTCGCTCGCTTTCACTGTACATCGCGTCTATATGTGTCCCAAAGGATGAGAACACGTTACTAAAATCACCACTGGCGGTACTGGTGACGAGAAATCAACTTCAATTGGGCCGAGTTATCACTCCAGAGGACTCCGCGAATGCTGAGGTACTTGCAGCGCTCAAGTGCCGGGAACTTGACATTGTCCTCATTCAAGCCCTTGGGATCTACAGTGCTCTTTCTGTCAATGAAAAGCATTATTTTGGCCATCTCGATGTTGGACGTTTAGCGTTTATTGACTGCACAAACCCTCGACCAGCCCACCCGGTCATCATCGGCTTAAACAGCGGAGAGGCTCGTCGTAGTACATCGAATGACAAGGTTGAAAAGCCCTCCTTATCGGTAAATGTGCACGCTCTTGTTCCGGGTGAATCCACGGTTGTGAATGTGGGTTGTGCGTCGGTAAAGGATGTGTTGCTTCCGCTTCAGCACCTTCGTGTCGATGTGGCACCAGTGACGGTGAAACTGGTCGATTCATTTCTTTTTATTTTGCGTCAGGCTGGCATCTGTATATTGGAAACGACACAGCAAACCGTATCCACTCGCACCATGCAAGAGCTGGAAGAGGATTGTCATAGCCATGTTGACCATCTAGCGTCACCCTCCTCGTTTGAGGAGATCCCTGTTTATAACTGCCACATCACACAATTGAATATTTCACGCATTGATTTGGATCTCACCATCACACGCCGTAGCGATGGGAAGTTTGATCCTTTTTCGGGTATCACCCTTGGCAGTCGGTTTATACCATCCGTGGAGCGGGCCCCTTTGAGCATCAGTGAGGTGGAGAGGCGGGATGTGAGTCAGCGTGGAAGCTCACCGTATAGTGCATTGCTATCATTGTTATGGCCCTCGTATAGGAATCAGCTTATGCTTCAGTTCTACAAGATCATTGGTTCCCTTGAGATTCTGGGCAACCCCCTCGCACTAATAAGCGGATTCCAAAGAGGAGTCCATTCATTTGTTGTTGAGGTGGCGGATATGAACCCTGCGAAGGGGGCCCGCGAATTTCTTCTTGCAACCACCTCCTCAGCTTTGCACACGGTTGGTCTTCTTTCCCGCGTCGGCAGCCGGACGGCAGCGACTCTCTCGTGGGACAATGAATGGCTTGAAACGAGGGGAGAGGATGCGCGAATTAGTGACCCCATGAATCGCAGTGGAGTCTTGTTGGGCATGGCGCAAGGACTGCTTGACGGCATTGAAGGTGCGCTCTCTCGTCCCTTGAGTGGCGCGCGAGCGACCGGTTTTACTGGATTTTGCACGGGCATCGCAACCGGTGCGGTGGGACTACTCACACGGCCAGTTGCCGGGGCTCTGGATGGATTTGGAAACACTGCGGAGTTTTACTCCAAGTTACTGCAAGAACCGGATGAGATTCCAAAGGCGCACCTGAGTTATCTTGAGAGTGAGCGTAATTTCATTGCGGCTGCCGTCAGAAATCCCAGCAATTTTTCCGCTACTGGTAGGACATCTTCCAGTGATAGTATGAAGAATTCTGCATCGTCAACAGCTTCAGGTAGCACCGCGGGGCCCAGTTCCAATTTTACGGAACTTTTGACGCGACTGGGGCCTAGCAAAAAGTGGAACACCGATGGCTGCGAGTTTGTGTCTCGGATAACGTACGATTGGATAAGGCGGAATGCAAGGTGCGAGGATTCTCATGGCGAAGACGCCACGCGAGCTCTAAAGCGTAGTGCTGGCGTTCATAATTATGCTCTTTACGCGGATTGGAACTCTTTTGTGGCAAACGCCACACCGGAAGAATTTTACAACTGGGTCCATGTTGCACTTGCGGCTGCGCTTGGTAAAGAAATGGAGGCTGTCCTATCGAGTGGCGACTTCTCTGGGGGTGGGCGTGCTCCGTCAAAGCTCCAGCGGACTCGTGAGTTTTTGCCCGATACCCAAGGAATTGGCAGTAGCATTGGAGCGGGCCGAGGTCATTAAAAGTACTCTTGGCACCCGGGATTTGCTCAAATACGTCTCGCTTGAACACATTTTTTTGGTGTGCTCCTTGGACGAAGTAAAAGTTCATTTCTCGCCGGGGATGATTTACAAGGAGCTGCCGCAGTTAATTCTCTCGGGTGCGAGAGAGTCCCTGATATACATTTTGTGTGGTGGGGTTGAGGAATAACGGCAGTTGTGCCCTATGTTCATGCATTTGCGTGTTTTTTTCTTTCTTTCCGTTATTATTATTGGTGGACTTGTGTTATTATTTTGGGCGTCCTTTCTTCTTGCTTTCATCGTCAAAAATAAACTTGAAGTTGCCAAAAACAACGACAATTTGCATATATATATATATATGTATATATGTATATATATGTGTCTGTGGGTTTCACTTTCACTTTTCCCTTCCTTCTCTCTTGTAGGTTGCGTCACCGGCGAGTAGGGAAGAGAGTGAGAGGGGAGGGCTGCATGACGAACTCCCTTCGTGTGGCGGCCCTTAATTTATTTGTTTTTTCTTCTTTTTGTTTTTTTCCACACATGTGGGGAGGCTGCCGTGCTGGAGGAATTGGTGCTGCCGTACTGCGTCCGCGGATGGAGGTGGAAGGATGTGCCGGAGGAGGCAGAAAACCCCGACGTACAGCCGGGTGGAATTGGAACCGTACGAACATACAAAGGATGCTTTCAGAAGGTGCGTGACCGCTTTGTTGTTGTGACGCCAACTCGCACCAAACCATCGCCCAGGTCACTGCCGCCTTGTCAGCACTTTTTGCAACGCAACGAAACACTGCAGTTTCACTACCTCTCCTCTGACATTTGCCGTATGGGACATACCACGAAGGATGCGCCGCATCTGATGACGTTTTTGATGGATTACTTTGCGCCCTGTTCAACACCCTGCCAACGGGCATCGCAAGGCGAAAGTGCGGCCAAACGGCTTCGCGTGCAATTGACAGTTCTGTACGGTAACGTCTGCACGTCGTACCCCGCTCCAAAGCTGGATGAGGCTTTCCAAAAAGTCATTCTGGGATGGTTTCACGCTGTTTTTCGTGGCGACTCTCCGTTTATTGAACTGATGGGTTCTTGGGGCATCGACTTTGTTCCCCCTGCTGGCGCTTCCGGGAGTGGCGCACTGCTCATAAAGGAAGTATCTTACAAGATGGCAATGTCCTATGGCGGCTTTTTCTGTCCTCGCGATGAGGGGACTGTGCCTACGACATATACGCCGGCCTCTATGGTATCAGAGAGAAGTACGAGTGGCTTGTGGATTATTACGCGATGGGAACGCTTTCGCTGGTTTCGGACGCGCGCACAAGCGAGTCTCTTTCGGCGTTGCCTCCTACATTACTATAAAGTTCCTTCCCGTACGGGTGATCATAGTCTGTTGCTGCACCGTCGTTTAAATGAACGACATTTTGACGAGTTGCACTGGCAGAAGAAGCTTCAGGCTCGTTTAGAGCCGCGTGGAGTGTCAGTAATGTTGCAGACGTTTATTTCGATGGAGTATCACCATCAGGCCTCCTTCATGCATAATAGTTCGATTTTTATTGCCGCCCATGGTGCAGGAATGGTGAATATAATGTCCATGTCGCCAGGAAGTGTGGTTGTGGAGCTATTTCCGCACGGTTTCCGCTATGCCATGTATCAGGAACTGGCAGAATTATTGGGTTTGCATTATATTGCCTATGAAAGCCCCAGCGTTTGGCCACCGCGTTGCTGTATACAGCGTGAGAAAGGCTCAGCGGCACAGCATACGCCTCCCCTGCATGGAACCCCACCCAGGACAAGCTTTGGCATGCGTTCATGCAAAGGATGTGACATCAATGTTTTAGAAGAAGACATGGAAGCCATTCTCTTCGATGCCTTGGGGATTGTGTCTGCCGATATTTGCCTGCACTCTGCTTCCATATGAGAAGTAGGTGGGGAGTTTCTTTAATAAAGCGCATGGGGCGCAAAAGACCACAATGAGGTTTGGGTGTCATGATATGGCTGGACTCTGGTGCACAGCGAGTTGTTGCTGTCGCTGCTGTTGCGGCTTTTACTGATGTTATTTTCTGTTGTTGTTTTTTCCGCTTGATTGGATGTGCTTTGACTGCTTTACCCATGAAGTTGTTTCCTCATCGTTGGTTTTATTTTATTTTTTGTTGTTTGTGATTCTCTTTTTTTTTTTAATTGGTCGCGCAACACATCTCCATTGGCCCAGATACACACCAGCTATTTAAACGCAAATTAATCAAGGAAGTGAAGGACGCCATGACCACCCTGAAGGAACTTAACGGCCGCCTCAGCTCCCAGCCATACGTCTCGGGCTACTGCCCCAGCCAGGAAGACGCGAAGATATTCGCTGAGATGTTCGGCTCGTGCACTGCTGTGGCTGAGTGGGCCGCACGTATGGCTTCGTACTATCAAGCGGAGCGCGAACAGATCCTCAAGGGCACCACATCCTCCTCAAAGAAGGCCGCTGCTGCTGAAGACGAAGACATTGACCTTTTCGGGGAAGCGACGGAGGAGGAGACAGCTGCTCTTGAGGCCAAGAAGAAGAAGGACGCTGACGCCAAGAAGGCAAAGAAGGAGGTTATCGCCAAATCCTCCATTCTGTTTGACGTCAAGCCGTGGGACGACACCGTGGATTTGCAGGCGCTGGCGGATAAGCTGCACGCCGTTAAGCGCGACGGCCTGCTGTGGGGCGACCACAAGCTGGTGCCTGTGGCATTCGGCGTGAAGAAGCTGCAGCAGCTTATCGTCATTGAGGACGACAAGGTCTCCAGTGATGATTTGGAGGAATTGATCATGTCGTTTGAGGAAGAAGTGCAGTCCATGGACATTGTCGCCTGGAATAAGATCTGAGCCTCACCGTTTTCAGAAATCGAAGGAAAAGAAGCGAGATGATCCGTGTCTTTTTGTGCGTGTTTATGACTGTTTATGTGTGTTTTGAGGGAGCAATAATGATGGTAAGATAAGAAAATAAGCGGAGCTCTCGCGGCGTGGATGCAGGTGCAAATCAAAGGAGTTTTAAAAAGGGAAATTGAGGGCAGATGAGAAGAAACGAGGAACCTTTTCTCCTCCGTTCTTCTCTCACTTTCCTCCTACGAGACAAATTATTGGATGAAAGGGACGTTCCGCACATTCATCTACACACCAAGGTAAAAAGAAAACCAAAACAAAAAAATAAAAAAAATAAAAAAGAGGAAGGGAAAAAGCGTCGCAGCCGGTTATCTTTTTTTTTTTTTCTTATTGTTTAGGGAAGCAGGGAGAGGAGGGAGGAGGAAATAGGCAAAAAAAGAAAAAAAAAGTGCCGGGCGGTTAGCTGGGATGAAGGCGCGGAATTATGACAAATAACGCACTTTGGCCCCACAATGAACATTTCATTTGCCTGCCGATAATACCCATTTTGGCGGGTTGGTCTTATGCCCCCGCAGCGCAGTTATTATGTTTTTTTTTTCTTTTTATTTGGTGGTTGTTGTCTTTGTTGTTTGTTTTTATTTTGCTTTTTCTTTAGGCCACACCTGCAGCCAAGGCATTATTCATCTAGGCAGGAGAGAAGAGGGTAGGAAATAAGACTGTCGGCGGCGGTTGTGCTGAGAAGAAAAGCAAAAGAGAAACTATAAATAAAAGGGGATGAAGCGTTTTATGTGTGGACCGAAAGCGGTCTTTGTGTCTATTTTCCGCTGGCATCATCTTGGCGGTGGGGCAGTGGTGGCCCCTATCGCGTCACACGACAAGCAGGTCATGTACGAGACGACTTGTTGCATGTCTCGTTTTGGTTTTGCAACACAGTCGCCTTTGCTCCTTCAGTCCTGGGCGCAGCGGGCAAGTCGGGTCTGGATGTGCGTCAAGGAGGGATGCCGTCATGTGAATGCCCCAAGCGCCACCGAGTGTGAGGCGTGTGGAGCCGAGAAACCCAACCTCAGGGGGTGGGTGTGCGTGGAGTGCGGGGCACGCAACCACAAGGGAGTAAAAACATGTCATAAATGCACCGCATCTGCTGAAAACAGTAACGGATTCTGGATGTGTGCTGCGTGCGAGAAGAATAATCGTGTTGATGACCTGGACGACAACAGCCGCTGCGGATTTTGCGGGTACGATATGGCTCCCATGACAATGACTGAAGCAGAGGCACTTCGGATTCAACAGGAGCGGTCCCAGCGGCTCCGTGAGGAACAGGAGCGATTTGACAGCATTTCGGCCAGGGAGGCGGATGAACAGTTTGGTGATGAGGCCGCTGGTGCCTCGGCTCTGCCCATGAGCCTGAAACAAGCGCCATCAGCCACCTTGCGAAACTTTCCCAGCGTTCCTGAGGTGAAGCCATTTACTCCTTCTCCCATAGAAACAGCCCACTCACGCATTTCCAGGAAACCAAAGCGATCATTGCCAACAGGCATTCCGCCAGGACCACCCGGTTTTGATTGGATGTGCCGTGAGGCCAGTTGTGGCACGATTAACGCCGGTGACGAAGAGAGTTGCACCAGTTGCGGTAAACACATCGCACCCGCCGAGTGGGAATGCTGCCACTGCGGAGCAATGAATCACTTGAGTCGATCAAGATGCTTCAACTGTCGTATCATCATCCCCGTATCGTGGATGTGTTCCAGCTGTAAGGCGGCGACGAGCATTTATGACCACAGCTGTCGTCAGTGCGGTGAGCCGCGTCCCGTAACGGAACCAAAAGACCCTCGCGATGTTCAATTTTCAACGCACGCAAGGGGTTCGGCTTTTGCTGGTGGCGGCAGAAGAAACATGCCACGCCCCCAGGACTGGAGCTGTGTTGAGTGCCACGGTATGAACTTTGCGTCCCGAACCACTTGCTATCAATGCGGCGCATCTCGAGGCACATCTGAGGTCGACGCACCCGCTGGTGCATCGTCTGTGTCGGCCTCACCGGACATGGCGGTTGGCCACAACAATTGGTTTTGCCGGCACTGTCAGGCGAGCAACTTCCGCACCCGCAGCAGTTGCTGGCAATGTGGCCGCCCCTCGTCAGAGTCCGGCGCGACATCCTGGTCTGATGATGCCTCCGCACCGCATTTTGAGAAGGAAGGGTTCCAGCCGGAGTCTGATGGCGCTGTTGCCGAGGGCCAAGTAAACGTATGGGACAAGAAGTCCGACGACTGGACCTGCGGGAAGTGTTTTTCGAAGAATTTTAAAAACCGCCAGGAATGCCACAAATGCGGCGCGGCAAAAACCGTGGCGGTGGCGCCACGTCGTGCCGTTGTGCGTAAGCCTGTAAAGATTTGAACGCGACTACCGTTATGGCTTACTTTGCCCATATTCACATATTTTTCTGGAGGCAGCTAAACAATAGGAGACAGAGAAGAAATAACAAAAGAAAAAAGAGAAAAAGGAGAAAAGGGGCTGAAGAAAAGAGAAGAGGAGGAGGGAATGCTGTGACGAGAAGATACAAGACCCATTACACGGTGGTTTTTTTTTTTCAAAATCTCTCCCATGTCTTGTTGTTGTTGTTGTTGTTGTTTTTGCCCTGTATTTCCTTTTTACACATCATTTAATTGCATAAACGCTGCGGCGGGAATTATCGGTGCAGGAAGAATCAGCGTCTTGTTGCATCTTGTTTTATTTATTATATATATTGTGGGTTTTTTCTTTATAAATGTTTTTATGTATTCTTGTTTCCATTTCCTCCCCACCTTTCTTTTTTTTTGCTTTTTTATTTGCATACGCACTCACCCAAACTGACACAGTGGGTCGGACAGAATACGATGCGTCGGTTGTTGGTTATCCCATGGCGCCTTTTCCCCACGGCGGAAGGGAAAATGCGGACTGCGTCTTTGTTTTTCACGCCGGGCATTCCAGTGCTGGAAGAAGACTTGGTTGACGAGGAACTACTCGCCCGACTTCTTGTACAGGAGGCTTCCCCAGTGGCGACACCGACAGCACCAGGCCCATTGCCGAGGCCAAAATGCATGACTTCTTCTACATCCACTGTTCCTTCCACCGCCCCAGCGGTGCCCGTAACGGAAGAGGAAAGCGGAACGAGAAATGGAGAGGTCACACTAGCAACTGACATGTTTTTAGAGGAAGGTGGTGAAACGACATTGCAGCGGAGTGCCCTCCCAATCAAAAGCTCCCGTCGGGGAAATCAGCATGTCTCTAAGTACTCCTATATTCGTAAGTCAATGCATACGAAGTTGATCAAGGAGGGTGCTGAGCCTGTGAGGGAATCCACACTTGAGTGGATGTGCAGCGGTTGCCGAACTTACAATTTTGTCGGTAGGAAATTGTGTAGACGTTGCAAACAACGAGATATAGACTCCTTTAAACACACCTCGCCTCCTGCACGTCACATCCCATTATTCCCTGCGACGTGGGCTTGTCATTCATGCGGTTTCATTAACCGTTCCGAAGCCCACGGCGTATTAAGTCGCAATAAATTTTTTTGTGAGGGCTGTGGCATTCGTTTTTCCGGTGTGCGGGAATGGTATTGCCCATCGTGCCATTGCATCAATTCTCGGGGCTCAACAAAGTGTGCAACTTGCTACCATGAGCGTCCTCACCTTTGGACCTGTTCCTACTGCAAGTACGATAAAAACTCGATCTTCTTTACGGAGTGTCATAATTGCCTTGCTTCTCGTTCAAGGCAGGTGTCTGACTCTACTGTTTTGTGTCCGACGTGCCATCAGCGGAATGACGTGCAATGGGAGATGTGTTTCTTCTGCATGACGCCTTTAGGGATGATGGTGAGCGTCAAGAGGCTCCAGGAACGGTTGGTTGGTGGTGTGGATAAAGTGGCAAAAAAATTGCCCAGTGAAACCGAAGAAGGTAAGCGCAAAGGTGGTGGGGATGATGCTTTTTCAGAGCTCGCGACGGCGGAGTCTTCTCCAATTGTTGATAAGGGGACAGGAGAAAATGAGGATATGCGATCAAACACATCTCGGCCGCCGGAGCCAGGGGAAGACGATTCCCAGAAGTGTTTAAATAACGAAGGCCAGCAGGAGTCGAATCCATCACCTGAGAGAATCAGCTCTACGAGAGAAGTGCAAATCCAGGAAATTGCTGCGAACGAGGACGGTAGTTGGTGGTGCGACGAATGCCAAGTTTTGCAGCGGCGCAATGCGGGGTTTTGTGATATTTGCCTGAAGCCAAAAGTCGTCGCGAATTCTGGAAATGTTTCGGCACAAAGAGAGGGGACGGTGCAGACTGGATGGACATGTCTCTCATGTGCCCATCAGAATGAAGATGCGTCAAGGCAAACCTGTGAGAAATGCCACAATGCAAAGCCACAGGGAGCAGGAGTTGTACAACGTGACGAGCAGCAAGGAATACGGGTTGCGTCTGCTGCGACTAGTGATGCGATGGAAACTGTTTCCGTTTTTTCCTTTGTTGGAGATACAGGCCAGTGGCGGTGCCCCTACTGCCGAAAGATGGTGGATGTTACGGAAATTTCATGTTGCGGCGTCCCGCGTGAAATTCCATTTGGGTATTGGCTTTGTGACTCTTGCTGCAGTACAAATCGTGACGAGCGGGCGAACTGTATGGGTTGTGGTGCGGCGCCACCTGCTAAACCGTGGCGATGTTTTTTATGCAGGTTTGGGAATAATAGCAAAGACCTCTTTTGTGTTCGCTGTGGCTCTGCGCATCCGCATCACTGGGAGTGTGCAAAGTGTGGTACGAAATGCCAACAAGCCTCTCATAGCAGGTGCTTTTCGTGTGGTGCGGAGAAAACCACGCAAGAGGTTATCAATTGCGAAGCATGTTGTGCCCCAAATCATGCGTCCCGGAGGAGTTGCTACCGTTGCCGTGGACGACTATCATCTGATAAGTGGCGTTGTGGTGCATGTGGCTCAACTGAGAATGAGAGGCAGGCTCGCCGATGCGAGGCGTGTGGCAGCCCACGCGAGTACAATATGGAGGAAATCATATGGATTTGTGACGTGTGTGACGCGGCAGTGGCCTCCGGAGGTGATTTGCCGGAGCGCACTCAGTGTCCTCTCTGTTCTTCCGAGCGCACTGAGCGAAGCTTGTGCTTGCCCAGTCGCTGGCGATGCCAAGGTTGTGGTGTGTTGAACAGCTATTCCGTTCCCTCTTGTTTGGAGTGCGGTGGCAAACGCGTAATGGAAGGGTTGCATACACACACTACTTGCTCTTCGTGCTTCCGTATAACTGCGCTTACGAAGCAGGAGCAGTGCAGTAACTGTGGTGCGGACCTGTCGTCAATCATCAACGAGGCGGGAACTCCGATTTCACTGACTGGCATCAAGTCGCTTCTTGTCGAAAACACCCCTCTTCCCACGTCCTCAGCAGATGGACCCATGCGGACGTGCAATGTTGCAGAAAATACTTCTGTGGCAAGAAGAGGAACCGCATCTCCTTGTTCTACACGTGAAAACACAGTAACATTGAGGCAGCCTTCGAATGAGCAACGGCACGACGCAGATCACCTTGTTGAGAAGAAGACTTGTACGGATGAGACCTTGGATGCTCGCATGGTGAATCCCTACTCCTCCTCCATCCCTCCTTCGTCATTAGCAGCCGCAGCAGCAGAAACGGTGTTAACTTTGATCCCGAGTAACACCAATGGGAATAATTTTCTGAGGGAAGAAGTGGAGGAGCCTGAGGCCGTGGTGATGGACGTGATAAGCGAGGAGGAAGAGGAAGAAGAAAAAGAAGTGGATTTGGAGGGTGTGGAGTGGAGCAGCAGCATTCCGTCGTGGATGTGTGTGAACTGCGAGACAAAAAATCTTGAAGAGGCTGAGACGTGTGTGTGCTGTGGGCTTCGTCGCGGAGACGACTAAATTATCTTTAAGCCTAATATTAATGTTCACAGTTGCCGAGGAATAGGAACGAAAAAAAAAAAAGGGATATGTGTATACGGGCAGCTGTGACCGGGTGTGGGATTAATTTGGGCCGCGCTTCAGCATGCCTCTGTGAATCTCGTCCTCTTTTTTCCTTCGGTTTTACTTTTTATGCAACTCAATAGTAATAATACTAATAATAATAATAATAAGTTTTAGGGAAAAGTGCAAGCGAGAGGAAAAGGAATCAAAAAAGAAAAAAAAGAAAAAAGAGGGGAAGGGAAGGGGTGAGCGCTCATCCGTTTCTGCACATTTAAGGAGAGAAAATCAAAAAACAAAAACGAAAGGAAATGTCAGACGACAGTTGGATCATCGAATCTATTGTGCAGTTTACGCGGTCACCGCTTTGGCGCACCCCCATTAACAACTTTGTGGACGATAACTGTTCTATGTTTAGCGATGATGGGGAGATGAAGGTGGAGCAGACGGAGGTACATTTGGCCTTCCGAAAGCTGGCGGACGACCTCATCACCTCTTTTGTGGGGGAACTTGGCGTTCCGTTGGAGACCGTTCTTGCGGTGGTGTACAAGTGTGTGAATGGCCAATCCCCAATGCGGCAACCCGCCGAGCAGTTCCTTCACAACATCTTTTACATGGACGACTTCTGCTCTTTCCACAAGATGATGCTGAGGCGGAATATTCAGCTGGACATTCTTGCCGCTCGCGCGCTGCAACGCCAGCAGGAGGGCCTTCCAGCTCAAGCGTCTGTTGAAGAAGAGGCGGCGATGGACGAGGAGGAGGCGCTCCGCCTGGCTATCAAACTGTCGCTTCAGGATGAGGAGACCGCACGCAGAATGATGAAACTGGAGGACATGCAAATACAGGAGGCCCTTGCCTTGTCGATTGCGGCGGAAGAGGCTCGCGTGCGACGTGAAGGCGAAACTGTGAATGACGGTGCCACGGGAAGAGCCGCAGAGGCAGGAGGGGTAGCCACTGGGCAGGCCGCAAAGGAAAAACTCAGCTCGTTGAAAGAGGAGAAGGAGCAAGTCATTGGGAAGCTGGAGGCCCGTGCACTGGAGGTGCGGAAGGAGACGATGATGCGCGGCATCAGTGCGACGCAAAATGTGCCGCCCTCCAGCTCGGATGTTTCTTCGGCGAAGAGTACCTCCGTAGTTGGGGATGAATCCAAGCAGCAAAAGGAAGGACCTCCCGCTCTGGCCTCTGCGGCGGAAAAATTGCCTGTAAAGGCCGCGTTGCCGCCGTGTGCGCCTCCTGGTAAAGGATTTGGTTTTAAGGCACTTCCTTCTATTCAACCATCGTTCAAGCAGCTAGAGTCCCTAGTGTTGCAAACAGTCACGCCGCCGCCCCCACAACCAGCCAAGCGAACTGATGACACTCCAAAAACTGCTTTGCCGCCTCCCACATTGGAAGAGATGGAGGAACGGGCACGGCACATGCGTGAGCAACGGGAGAAAATCTTGATGCAGAACAAGGCTAACAGAGAGAAGGAGTTGAAAGATTATAGCGTTAGCGGCGGGAAAACCAGCGTGAAACCGAGCGGTCTTCGGGAAAGTGAAAAGCAGATGACACTGGAACTTGCGCGGCGCCTGCGAGAGGACATCGTTCACGAGGCAACCAAATAATCCGATACTTGAGCTGGCTTTCTCCTCGTTGGTAATAAAATACTTGTGGGTGGAATGCTTTTTTCCAGGGCTG
This sequence comes from Trypanosoma cruzi, assembly GCF_000209065.1. Lineage (NCBI taxonomy): Eukaryota > Euglenozoa > Kinetoplastea > Trypanosomatida > Trypanosomatidae > Trypanosoma > Trypanosoma cruzi. The sequence goes on from NW_001849438.1 coordinate 111,364, forward strand.
TTGCCTCTATTTATTTTGCATACGTCCTGTATTTGGGACCGCCAGTACACAAACATATATTATCCAAAAATATACAGAAAATAGTCATTTGTGTTGCCCGGAGTTATGGGTAGCTTGAGGCAACAAACAAACAAACACAAACGGGAAAGGAATAAAAAGGCGTGGGTTTGTCCCTGCCGCGAATAAGGTCATTATATAGATCAGTGAAGCACATAGGTGGAGTAAACAAGTCTGGTTGAAAGTGTCAATACGTTCTTGGGCCTCCCTGATTCTTCTGCTTACTGGTGGGTGGGGTGGGAGTGAGGAGAGAAACACTGCGGAATATGTTTAAATGGATTGAATGCGATTCACACACACACAAAAAAAAAAAAGAAAAAAAAAAAAGAATCGAAAATTGAGTTTGGTTTTTATTTAACTGATAACATTCCTGCTTTTTGGCTTGTTTTGGCAAATTTGGTAACCAGGGTATTCTTGTTTCTGTGTCCAGCTGTGAAGACAGAATCGGGCCTCTGTGTTTTTGTTTTTTTTTGTCATCTCGTTCAATGGAATGGAAGAACAGGCGTTAAATGCCACCAAAAAACGCAAACGGAAGGGATATGAGCGGGATGGTATGCTTGTTTGTGCTCAGGTAACTTTTTTGTTGTTGTTGTTGTTGTTTTTGCTTTTGTGGCAGCGGTATTGGAATTATTCACCCTTTTGTTTTGTCTCCGAGTGTTTTTTTTTTTTTTTTGTGTGTGTGTGTCTACTCACCTTGACAAAGGGGGAGTAATTGGCGTTTTACCCGGATCCATGGTGATGCGAGGGAAAAAGTGGGTAGCGGGGAAATGTGACGGCATATTGCTTCCCATCGTGGTGCGTGTGTAAATTGTCTTTTTAAACTTTTCCCGCCCCTGTCTGAGAGTTGGCTTTGAAGAAAGGAGGAGGGACACTCTTCTCGGTCATGGCGGTGCTTTTCCCAAGTGAAGGGTATGTTGCCTCCGTGGAGCTTATTTGCGCAGAACACCTGCAGCGCACTCTTCTTGCATGCGATGAGGCAACGGCATTTCAGCGCATCGTGGTTCAGGCGGTTGTGCTCCATGTAGGCCATTGGGGCTTTGAGCAGCACCACGCGTTGGGTGGTGAAGGGCATCGTGGGTTTCCGTTACAAACTATCATATCGAAACGGGACGGATGGAGGGTTTCGAGGAGGACACAAAAAATAGACCCTGTGCTGGAGCGGCGGGAAGAATTCATGCAAAATGAGGGAACTCTGCTACGCAGGATGGCGGCGGCATCTAGAGGCATCCGCCAACGCGGCGCAGCATTGTACGCCTTTGGTGGATCTTCTTATTGACGCCGAGTACTGTGGAATGATGCGAGAGTATCTGTGTTGATATTGCTTTTTGTTTTGTCTCCAATTTTGATATTTTTTTGTGATTAATTGTGTGTGTGCGTGTGTTTTGCTGCGACATTTGTCGACCCCCCTTTTTTACCTCTACTTGCTTCTTCCTTGCGTCTATTCTGGGGCGCTCCTTTGCATTAAATGGAATAAGAGGGGCTGGGAGAAGTGAAAACTTGGCGTATTTACGTATACATAAACACGATACTTAAATATTGCGAAGAGGAGAAGTACAAGATTCTGGTTGTATTTGTTTTTTGAGTGATGAAGTTAATTATTTTGGGGGGGCCCGTGGTGGGTAAAGTTAACGTTGACGTCACACCGGATAAACCATTCGGGGAGGTCTTTGCATTGATTCGGGCGGCGGTTGATAAAGGCGCGCTTTGGGACAAATTCCAGCTTAACGTGGCGGAGGTGCGTGATCGGAAGGTCAGAGCCACCACCCGCGTCATCCAGTCAACGGATACGGCAGAATCCCTCGGTCTTAGTTCAGATGCTGCCGTCCTAATCCTGCGGCCACTCGATCGAAACATGTCTGGGGGGCCAACGGTGGCGGATAGAGTCACTGACACCAATTCCACTCCCCCGAAATCGACACAATGTGATTATCGCAGTCGCATGATAGCCATTTATCAAAAGTACGAGCCTTCGAAGGTGGGAACGGTGGATGCATCACTGCAGAAGTTTAAAGGAAAAGAGGAGGCAGTCATTCGGCAACTTGTGAAACAGTACGGGCCGGAGCCACCTGTCAGCGCCAATACGCCTTCAGGCAATACCCCCGGGCCACAGTCGGCACTCTCACCTGTTTCACCGCTACCACCAGCAGCGGCACCAGAAGTGGCAGCGGCATCACCCGTGGTGGAGTCCTCCTCTGAGACTGCAGAGAAAAGTTACCGCAGTCGCATGATAGCCATTTATCAAAAGTACGAGCCTTCGAAGGTGGGAACGGTGGATGCGTCATTGCAGAAATTTAAAGGAAAAGAGGAGGCAGTCATTCGGCAGCTTGTGAAAAAGTACGGGCCGGAGCCCGACGCCGCAAATACAGACTCCCCGCAGTTTCCACCCAACAATGATGTCATCAGCCCCATTCGTTCCATCAAGCCTCAGACCTTTCAGGACGCTGAGACACGTGAGGAGACACCGGTGTCACCCCATAGTAATCCTCAAAGCGCTGGAGTTATACACAATTCTGCATCGCCATTGGCGCCCACGAATAGTAGCAAGACCGTCGGGGATGTTTTGTTGGAACCCTCGCGGGAAAATTTGGCTTCCATTCCATCCACTGCTTTAAAAGACGCCAACAAAATGCAGGTGGAATCCTACGGCCTTCAGTCGTTTATTTCTCCGACCGATCACGAGCCGCTTGTTGAGCCTCTTTCGGAGGCTGATGGTAACTCCACTGTCGTGGAGGGGGAACAAGGCGAGGGAACAACCAAAGCGGACGAGAACAAGGGGCTCCGGATACCAAAGAATCTTTCATTTGGAACACCTGCTGCCATTATTGGAAAGGACGTGTTTGACACCACAAAGCCCATGCTTCGTGATCTTGCGCGTTCCTTACCTTCGAGGCGGCGTGGCCAAAACGATATACTGGAGGGGGGATGCGTGTCTATCATCACAAACAATCGATTTCAAGGCGTTGTTAAACGTGCTGTGGAAACGCTGAGTGAGACTGCGGCGAACATGTTGCGACGAGTTTACTGGAGAAGATGGCAGTACAAAGTTGCACGAAAGCTTGCAAATAATCTTATAGAGGAAAGGGTCTGGATGCGGACTCGTGGCGGTGCAAGGCTTGTGGACAGCGTCCCGCACACCTTTGATGTACCGAGTCTTGAGGATTATGTCTATGAAAAGCGCGTTTGTACAAGAGAAAGAAATGCTGACTTTTCCGATGATCTGCAGAGGGCATTACGTGAGCTTCTCTACACCGCCAAACACCATTTGGTGGAGGCAAACGATCCAGAGGATACACCATTTATTTTTGACAAGGATCTCTGTCCTGTTCGGGATACAAAAGAACTTGCAGCGGCTCTTTGCTTATTAAAGAACATGATTATTGACTTTTCTGAAACAAAGTCGATAGTTAATTTGCGAGAGCGTGAGCTTTCGAAGTTAAGAGATACGAATGAAGTCTTACGGCGCAGGTTAGGGGAGGCAGAAACTTCACTGTCGCATCTTACCCAGGTGGGGGAGGAAATGGCTATTGTTCAGGCGCAGTGCGACAAGTTGAAGGAAGAACTTGGGCAGGCGGAAGAAGGATGGAAAAATGCCAAGTACCAGTTGCAATTTCTCCAGCGAGAGCTTAAGAAGGAAAGAAATCAGCCCCCTTCCAACGCAGAACAGTTGCTGCAGCGGAAGGATAATGAGGTGGTGTCTTTGCAGCGAGAACTTTCCAAGCTGCGAACAAAGTTACACCGCGAGGTGAAGGAAAAGGAATCGCTGAGATCGCAGCTGAAGGAGGTAAAGGCGGAGGCGGTGTGTGCAGCGCAAAAGTTGGAGAAGTGGGTTTCTTCTGGTGCCTTGGCCAGTCGGGGCCGGTCTGCCGGAGCGTTGGCATCACAACTGAATCTTCCCAGGGGTTTTTTCTCCTCCGGTTTTTTGCAGACGATGAAAACGGAAAAAATACGGGACGAGGAATACTTGCCGCTGGGTGTGGCGGAAGATGCCAGAGAGGTGACGTCACTTGTGGGGAGGACGAGTCAGGATATCGTGCGGGAGAATTTGCGGCTTGAAGTGGAGCTCAGACAAAATGAGGCCGCCCCTGAGGAAATTGAATTTGGAAATTGCCCGCACTGCAGGAGGCGGCTCACATCATGTTCCGCCACGCCCACGGGGCCGCCTGGTAAAAAAGCGGCCTTTTGCTTCAGCTGCAGGCGGTCCTACACCTTTGGCGACCTTACGACACGGGGAAATTTGTCTGCGGTGCCGTTGGTGAAAAGATGGAAAGATCCCTCTCCGAGAAGCTTTGTGAAATATTGACGAAGGAGGGGAAGTAAAATCCATAAGAAAAGGAAGTTAATCCCCTTTTCTTGTTTCGTGGGAATTGCGCAGAATATAATGCGGAGAATTTGATCTTCAATGATTCATACATTCATACATATGCATGAAGGGAAAGATGGGCCAGTGACAAGGAAAAGGGGGGAAAAAAGAAATTGAGTGTGTTCGTCTGGTTCATACATTATTAGTGCAAAGTTTATCGTCTGTTTATTCATTTATTTGTTGTTGTTGTTGTTGTTGTTTTCTTTCGGTGGGGGGGAGAAGGGAAATTTTGTTTTCCTATGTGTGTGTATGTGGATGCATTGTTTTCCGTGTCTGATTTTTGTTGTCTTTGGAATTATTTACTATTTATTACCATTGTTTTATTTTTTTTTCTCTCTTGAAAAGGGTTTGGGCAGCAGGATGACAACGGCGCTGACGAGCAGCAATCGAAGCAACATCCCAGCGGTTTGCCGCATTAGAGGCCGCGGGACGGCAATACTTGTTTCGCCAGGTATTTTGCTAACATCCCGACATGTCGTGAGCTCCCCGGAGGTTGCCGCCCAGCTGACCGCCGTTTTCTTTGAGGGTTCCAAGAAAAAAACAGTGGAAGTGAAACTATTACCGCAAAAACTTTTTTTTGCAGCTTTCTATCCAGCCTACATGGACTACTGTCTTGTGGCATGCGAGGAGTACGGTATATTTAATGTCACACCAGTGAGCCTTCCGCTGACCCAAAATGATTGGTCCCCTGTGAGGGAGGGCGACATCATTCTTGTGGTGCAGCATCCCACATGTAAAGACGATGATGGAGAGGCTGAAACAAACACAGGCGACTCCGATGACGGTGAGGATCCCCCATCTGTAGAAATAAAACGATTTGAGGAGGTGCTGCGATGTAGGAATGATTTGTATTATTTGAAGGCCAACGGGAATTTAAGAACGGCAGGTTGTCCTGCATTCAACGACTGTGGCCAACTGATCGGTATGCAGTCACAGTTGCGCTCTGAAGGAGGAGGCGTTGTGAACCGAGTGGTCTCCATTGCCTCCATCGTGAAACACCTTTTTGCAAACAAACAGTTGCAGCGCATTCAACAAAAAAGCGTATTTGACGATGTATGGAATACATGGTACGTCAAGGATGACATTTCACGAATTTTGCTAATACTAGAGAATTTTTCAGATTGCGAGATTGCCCGTGCCACAGCAGAAAAACTTTGTGAACACACATGTTTCCCAAATCTTATTGAGAGTATTGTGGCATCCGGCGGGGTGGAATGGATTCTTTCCAGTCTACATCAATTTAAGGAGGATATGGCGATGGTTTGCACATGTATCCGTGCAATGTGGAATGTCAGTTTTGGGGAAACAAATGCGCAGCGATTGCTTGTAGACGGGGGTGGTGTCGAGCTTGTTCTTGACTCCATGGAGAGATACCCCGAGAGTGAAGAAATTGCCGAGTTCTCAGTCGTCCTCCTCCATAATCTCTCTACAGGAAGCTGCAGGCCGGACTTTACTGGACCCCTTGGCCACCGAGCACTGTTGCTCGTACACGCCGCCCTGCAGCGCTTTAAGGAGACAATTGTCCTCCAAAAGTTTGGTTTCAGCTTTTTTACCACCCTCCTTTATGTTGATGTTGAATACGCCGAAACGCTTGTGAAGTTGAATATCGTGGAGCACACCGTTTATCTGGCGGAGCGGAAGCAGGACCAAGTCTTTCTCATGGAGGCCCTCATGAATTTCGTTGGGGAGTTGGCGCAGCACAGGAAGGCAATCGACCTCTGTTTTGTGGCTGGCGGACTTGCGTCCAGTGCTGGGCAACACGTCCTTGAAGTTCTCACGTCCCTCCTCATTGACATTATGTTCAAGTATCAGGAGATGGATACCATTTTGTTGCAAGGGAACCGCGCACTGTGGGGAATTGGAAACGACCTGTCATGCCGAGCAATGATTTTGCAAAACCCAAGGAGCTACGAGGCTTTAAGACTCTCTCTGGCGGCACTGATGGCGAGGGCAAGGGTGACGTAGCCGCGGGTATATTTCCAACTTTATTCCCAAGAAAAGATTCAGTGATTGTCCTGTTTGCCTTGTGCGCCTTGGTTCGTATTTCCGTTTTATTGGAGTACGATGATGTATATGAGCTGGTAACAGAAGACGTTAGCTCCGTCTGATGTTGGGTCGTTTGTTCTATAAACTTAATATTATATATATATATATATATATATATATATATTTCTTTGGCAGTCTTTTTTTTTTTTTTGCTTTGTTTTTTTATTTTTTGTGCCTTCAATTCTTTTTTTTTTTTTTTGTTATTCATTCTGCCTATCATCCTAAACTTATTCTTTATACATGTATGCATGCATGTACATCATTATTGAGCTCTGAAGCCGATAAATGGCTTCTCGCGAGGAAAAGAGTTTATTTTCTGATGAAGGGGCTGAAGTTGTCGCCGAAAAGACCCCCACAGAGCCGAGGGATGTGCAACAACGCATGAACGTTGAAAGTCCAATGTGGCTCCAGAGGGAATCTACTCGTGCCAGTGTGCACGAGCCGCACCTGCCCGTAAGTTGCGCATCGGGTTTATCGACATCGTCAAGGTGGCGTTCTGCTGCATCACTGCGAAGTGAAGATAAACAAACCCCGACTCTCTCAGAGTGCAGTCGAACATTAACTCCGGTTCCTGCCACTCATCGTCTGGATGCGGTGAACGTCGCCATAGTGGACTCCAACCCTCGCACGGCGATGTTGCAGCGCTGCGGACACCAGGCAGCAGCCAATTACCATACAAGTTTGGAATTTGTTTCTAATGCAGTGGAGACAAAGAAAGTAGATGCCGCATACGAGAGTGATGAAGATATCGATATCCATTCTTTGGGGGAAAGGCTGACAGATGTGTTAGAGAGTTCTCTTCGCGGTGCGGCGTCCGTATCACAACGGGGAGAGGCAAATAACACATTGGGTCGTGCAGCATTTCATATCTTTAAAGGGAATGTAGGGGCCGGTGTTTTTTTACTGTCCACGTACTACAAAGATGCTGGATACGGCGTTGGTTTCTTGCTTGTATTTTTGTTGGGAGTTCTCATGATTGACTGTGCGTTGGCTCTTGTCAGATCTAAACAAAAGATTGATCTCTTGATTGTTCGAACCTATCCTGCCGTTGTGGGGCATATCCTAGGTAGCACTTTGATGCATTTCACGAATTTTTCACTTATATTTACTCAATTCGGTTTTTGTGTGGTGTATATTCAGTACGCCTCGTCCATGTTTACTGCTTTGTTGAGTGCGACGCAATTTTACCAACTTCTTGTATTTTTAAGCGTTCTAATGGTAATGCCCATGTCACTATTTTCCCATAATATGAGGATGCTGGCGTATGCATCCATGATTGCCGCCGTATTTGTTGCACTCGTTCTTGCAGGCGCCGTCGGAGAGGAATTAGATTATCTTTCAACGCGTGGAGTATCACAAGGGACGGTGTTCTTTGAGCCGACAATGCGCATTCTTGTGTTTATTTCAGGACATATGTTTTCTCTTGAAGGTATTGGTGTCGTACTGCCGGTAGAGAACAGTATGGCCGCTGAGGACCGTCCACAATTTTCTACATTGGTAAAGTACACTTTGGCATCCATTGTCACGATCTATGTTGTATTTGGTTTACTCGGTTATCTTGCGTTTGGAGAAGCATTACAGACGTCAGTGGTGCTTGCGATACCTCCAAGCACAACCAGGACGATGCTGCAGGTACTTTTAGGCTTCAGTCTTATTTTTAGTTATCCGATTCAGTTTTTACCTGCGATCCAGCTTGTCGACAGAGCTTTGGGCATCAGTGTGCATAAAGAGCCATGGAATGCTTACATTGTTCGTGCGGTTCTTAATATTTTTTTTGGCGCACTTGCCGCCTCTATTGGTGCGGACACCATTAATGTGTTTGCAAGTTTTTTGGGGGCGTTCACAGGGGTGCATCTCATGATCACCATGCCGGTCCTTCTTGCTCTGTTTACGGACCGTGTGTTGAACTGTGCGCAGGAGGATGCGGAGATTTCCTTCTGCGACTACGTCAATTTTTTTTTTACTATGCCTGACACCATTGTGGAATGCAGGTGGTACCTTTATCTTTTTATCGCTATGCTCGTATGGATTGGCGGGACATACTACACGTTTGACTCCGTCTTTGGCTAATACAAGTTGGACAGAAATGCAGTAAGAGAGAACGATAGAGAAAGGGAGAGAGAGAGACGCGGCAGCGGGAATACACTCACTTCCTACGGAAGAGGTGATGGCGGGATGTGAAGGATGTTGTTTTAAGAAGAGGAGTGGAGAGAGCCAAAACAGGCGCGTTGTCTCGGGGATGTGCAGGTGGAGTGGAGAAGTTGATATGCACCGCTTATATTTTTGCTTCCGGCGTGCGCTTTGTTGATGCATTTTTTTTTTTTTTTTTTTTAATAGGAAAGGGGATGGGGGGATGCTCAAAGCAGGAGGGGGTGAAGCAACAGCAGCGCAATTGACAGCTCTCCATGTATGGGGGACACGTATGAGGCTCTGAAACTTTTCGGAATTGAGAAATGAATGGAGAAATTACCCACCACAACATATGTATATATATATGATATCAATACGCACTTATTTTTTGTCCACAGGAGGGATGATCTATGAGGGTTATTGAGGAGGAATGTGAGAAAATCAAGAAGGGTTTCCAGCGTATGGAGAGATGTCGTGCCGCAATTATTGATTGGAATCTATTTTTTTTTTGTCGTTGTTTTGTGGTTGTTCTGAACTGAATTTGACTTTTTATTTGTTTCAGTTTCAGTTATTTTTCATTGGTGTGCTTCTTTCTGTGTTTTTTATTTTCGTATGTCGGGCATTTTCTTTTGAGAGGAGTCATGGAGTGAGGTGGCCAAAGCACCACTGCATGTTTTTTTTGTTTGTTGTTGTTGTTGTTGCTGCCGTTGCCCTTTTCTCTTATCAGAAAAGGGCGCGTGCCTTCTTTCCCCCCTTTACGGGATGGCACGGTGCAATTCCCTTCATTTAGGGACTTTTTTGCCTTTTTAAATGTTTGTTCTTTCCTTCCCCGACCTATTCTTTGCTGCGTGCTGAGAGCCTTAAAAAAAAAAAAAAGAGAAAGAAAAAGAAAGGAAACACACAAAACAAACAAAAAAAAAAAAAAAAGGAAAAAAAAAAAAAAATATATACACGCGCCCTCAAGGAATCCCGCACACACAGGAAGGTACACAAGGGGAAAACAAAAATGCCTCCTCCACAGTCACAGCAGGTACTGAAACCAAATAAACTCGTCACCGACGACTTTCAAAGCGATGATAACAGTCTTGTGATGATGAACCCCAAGCGCATGGAGGAGTTGAACATATTTCGTGGAGACACAGTGACGATCAAGGGCAAGAAACATCGTTCCACCATTTGCATAGCCATGGAAGACGAGGAATGCCCCGAAGCGAAGATTAAAATCAACAAAGTAACACGTCGTAACATTCGCTGCCATCTTGGAGATACCGTGCATGTCAGCAGCTGCACAAACGTGCCGTACGGTAACCGTGTTCATATTCTCCCAATCGACGACACCGTGAAGAACCTGACAGGTGACCTCTTTGAGACATTTTTGAAGCCGTACTTTTTGGAGGCCTACCGTCCTGTAAAGAAGGGTGATTTGTTTGTCTGCCGTGGTGCAATGCGCTCGGTAGAATTTAAGGTGGTGGAAGTAGACCCGGGGGAGTTCTGTATTGTCTCCCCAGACACTGTAATTCACTGCGAGGGTGATCCGATCCGCCGTGAAGATGAGGAACGCCTTGATGACGTGGGATATGACGATATCGGTGGCTGCCGAAAGCAGTTGGTGCAAATTCGCGAGATGGTAGAGCTTCCCATTCGTCATCCGGAGCTATTTAAGAACATTGGCATCAAACCACCACGTGGCATCCTTCTGTATGGCCCACCCGGTAGTGGAAAGACACTTATCGCCCGTGCGGTCGCAAATGAAACAGGTGCATTCTTTTTCTTGATTAATGGCCCTGAGATCATGAGCAAAATGGCAGGTGAGTCTGAAGGAAACCTCCGCAAGGCATTTGAGGAAGCGGAGAAGAATGCCCCGTCTATTGTTTTTATTGACGAGATTGACTCCATTGCCCCAAAACGTGAGAAGGCTCAGGGTGAGGTGGAGAAGCGCATCGTGTCCCAGCTCCTGACCCTTATGGACGGATTGAAGACACGCTCTCAAGTTATTGTAATGGCGGCAACAAATCGACCAAATTCCATTGACCCCGCACTCCGTCGCTTTGGTCGTTTTGATCGTGAGATCGACATTGGTGTACCAGATGACATTGGACGTCTGGAAATTCTTCGCATTCACACCAAAAATATGAAACTTGACCCCGGTGTTGATGTGGAAAAGATAGCAAAAGACAGTCATGGCTATGTGGGTGCGGATCTTGCACAACTCTGCACTGAAGCTGCCATGCAATGTGTCCGGGAGAAGATGTCTGTTATTGACTGGGATGATGATACGATTGATGCTGAGGTGCTCGACTCCATGGCGGTTACAAACGAACACTTCCGTGATGCCTTAACAAAGACCAACCCCTCTGCCCTTCGTGAGACGCATGTGGAAACACCTCATGTTACATGGAGCGATGTGGGTGGTCTTTTGGATGTCAAGAGAGAATTGCAGGAGCTGGTGCAATACCCTGTGGAATTCCCGTGGAAGTTTGAAAAGTATGGTATGTCACCACCAAAGGGAGTTCTCTTTTATGGTCCCCCCGGTTGTGGCAAGACACTTCTGGCGAAGGCGATTGCCACCGAGTGTCAGGCAAACTTTATATCCATTAAGGGACCAGAATTGTTAACGATGTGGTTCGGGGAATCGGAGGCAAATGTACGTGATGTTTTTGACAAGGCACGCGCAGCCGCTCCTTGTGTGCTCTTTTTTGATGAATTGGATTCAGTGGCGAGGGCACGTGGAAGCCATGGTGACGGGGGCGCCAGTGATCGTGTGATTAACCAAATTCTCACAGAAATGGATGGTATGAATTCAAAGAAAAACGTCTTTATTATTGGAGCAACAAACCGTCCTGATGTCTTGGATCCCGCTATTATGCGTCCAGGTCGACTGGATCAACTCATCTACATTCCGCTGCCAGATAAGGCGTCGCGTGTGGCTATTATCAAGGCCAATTTCCGTAAGTCGCCTCTTTCTGCAGATGTGGATGTCGACAAAATTGCGGCTGCAACTCATGGCTTCTCTGGCGCTGACCTTGCGGGTATTTGCCAACGGGCTTGCAAGATGGCAATTCGTGAATCGATTGTGAAAGAGATTCAAATTGAGCAGATGAAACGAGATGGTACTCTTGACAGTGACCAAGACATTGACCCCGTCCCTGAGATTACACGTCTTCACGTAGAAGAAGCCATGCGTGGGGCACGTCGTTCTGTCAGCGATGCCGACATTCGGAAGTATGAGCTGTTTGCCACCTCAATTCATCAGTCGCGTGCACTTGGCGACAACCCCATTGCCGGTGCCGACGGTGGCGGCGGAGGTGCAGGCAACGCCGGTGATGATGACCTCTACAGCTAAGCCGTTGACGCCTGGCGTTGGATAAGCGTTACACTTGTTCGCACGGCGAGGGGAGGAAAAGTTGAGGAAGGCGTGTAACACCAGGTGGGATGCAAAACTCATGAAAAGTGAGGAGGAACAACGAAGGGCCAAATACAGAGAAATAAGGAAAGCGAAAGGAAATGGGAAACATAAAAGAACAGAAGCTGATAGAGTGAGGGGAAGACGTGCAACGTACTTTTCCCATTTATTATTTTTTTCTCCTCTCACCTCTCCGCTCCCTGTTTCTATCTCCCTCCTCTTCTCCCCCTCTCCTTATCTCCTTATTCCAACTGGGAGGATTTTTTGGCCGTGTGCCGTTATGCTTGCGGATGGGCGTGGAGTTCAGCGAGACTGGGAAGGGGGCCCGGGAGGTGGAAAAGGGATGTGAGCGGTTAAAGTCGTGGGCAAAAGGAATAGAAGAATCCACTCTGTTTTGTTTCTTTTTACCATAATTCATCTCAGCGTTCATCTTTTGAGGAGGGAGAGAACACATAATTGACAGGCGAAATGAATGAAAGGGGGAAAGAGGAGGAAAACAAAACGAAAGCGAGAGAGAGAGGGAGAGAAGGGGAAGGGAATCTTTTTGTTTAAGATGTCATTTATATTTTGGGGAGAAAAGAAAGGGAAAGGAAATAAAAGGAAAGAAGAAGCATAAGAACGGAAAAAAAAAAAAAAAGAGAGAGAGAGAGAGAGAGAGAGAAAGAAACGCCACCTCCAAACTCCAAACTTTTTTTTCGTTTGCTGAGTACTTTATTATTAATATTATTATTATTTGTGTATGATATTTCTACTGATTGATGAGCGGCTTTGCGACTTTTTGTGCATGGGAAACTTGGGGAAGCGGGAGCCAATATGTTTCTGAGTATGTTTGTTCTTTACACGAACGTAAAGAAACGGCCCTTTCTTACGATGAATAAATCATTGGTCGCATGATTATCGTCTCTCTCTGTGTGTTTGTGTTTGCGCTTGCGTTTGTAAGTGTGTATGCGTGTGTGTGTGTGTGTGTGTGTGTGTTTGTGTGTCCAACACCTGTTTCTTCAACAGCATCTTTTGGTTTTTGTTGTTTTTTTACTCATTATGACTTTTTATTTATTCTTTATTTGTCTTCCCTTTCTCTCTCTCTGTGTGTGTGTGTGTGTGTAATAACGTATGTGTGCGTCATGCATGTAGCTTTTTCCATTGTGCCGTTTAGGACTACTGCGCCAAACGTGATTCTGGGTCCACAGGGCTTGCTCTTAGTTTTATTTTGCTTGTACTGCTCAAGACAGCAAATGAATTTGTTGATCTTCGGTGCCCCCGGCTGCGGAAAGGGTTCGGTGAGCGAGGCTCTTGAACGGGACTTTGGCCTGCTTCACATTAGTGCCGGTGAGCTCATGCGGGAGGAGGTGGAGAAGGGGACCCCCGTGGGACGACGGGTGGCAGCCCTCATGAACGAGGGTAGCCTTATCCCGGACAAGGTGATTGTAGATATCATGGTGAAGCGACTTCGGGAGCCGGATGCCAGGGAGAAGGGTGTCGTTCTCGACGGGTTTCCGCGCACATTGTCTCAGGCTCAAGCACTCACAGCAAATGGATTTGAGATCGATGCAATGGTTTTCATTAATGTGGATGTGAAGCTACTGGAGGAGCGTTGTCTGCAGCGTCGGATGGATCCTGTTACGGGGCGCATTTATAACCTGAAGAGCGATCCACCACCAGAGTCCATCATGGGCCGCCTCCTCATCCGCTCCGATGACACGCTTGAAAAGCACCAGCGAAGGATGAGGATTTACCGCGAACAGAAGTCGGCTCTCATGAAGCACTATGAAAAGCTGATAATAGAGGTGGATGGTAATCCTCCACTTCCCGTGGTGTACGCGGCGCTACACGCGAAAATTGATCAGTTACGAAAAGCGAAGCGAAAATGTAAACTCTGAGGGCGGCGCACAGCGAAGAAGGAGGAGGGGAAACCGGAAAAGGGGGGATTGCTGTGTGGAAGCAAAGAATAAGAGGCAAAACGAAACGAATGGCGTCAAAATTGTTGGGAAAAATGAAAGGATATCCCTTGAAGGTTTCAGATGATGGGAGGGAAATCGTTTTTGTACGTTTATTTGTGTGTGTGTGTGTGTGTGTTTGTGAATAGGGGGGAGAAAAAAGGGATCCCGCCTCTTTTTTTTTTTTTTTTTTTTCTTTTTCTATTAGGTCCTGTGTCTACCGCTGTTATTCCTGTTATATATATATATATATCTTTTTTTTTCTTTTTCGTTTATTATTGTTATTCACTCCTCTTGGTTTTTTTTTTTTTTTTTTGGTGTTTTTGGAGTCATTCCAGCAAAGAAAACCATGTATATGTATATATATACTATGTACCCTGATCCATATGACACACCTGCGTCGATGCATACACATGCACGGTTCGCTCTACTCGATAGTAAACTCCATCCCGCATACCCGCATATGTGACTACAAAAGGAAAGAATGAAAGAAAAAAAAAATAAAATAAAATAAAAAACAACAACAAAAAATGTGCCCTTCTGCTTTAGGGAAATGAAGACGGAAACCTGCGGGGGGTGGGATGGAAAAATCGATTGAGACAAGAAAAACAAACAAACAAAAACAACAACAAAAGAAATTAAATAAATAAAAAAGAAAACGGGAAACATAACGGAATTTACGGTATGGATGAGCGAAAACGAAAAATAAAAATTAAACGAGGACGAGAAGAAGGAGGGGAGGGGCGATGTAAGATATGTTTGGATGATTGTGCCGTGAGGGGAGGGAGGAAGACAGTGTGAGGAGAAACATGATTTTCATTGAAGAAAAACATCTTATATCACATATCTACGATATGAGATTCCAGAAGAAAAATATGTAGAGAGAATTTTTTTTTTTTTTTTCTGGAATCGACGTTTGGGATTTGCTGTTGTTTCTTCTTCTCTTCTTTTTCTTCTGGATTCACAGTGTCGACTTGTTGTCTTTTTCTCTGTGCATTTATCATTGAGAAGATACGTGCGCTTACGGCAAACTGTGATGTCTCGTATCTGCTGCATTTCTGCTGCACTTTTGTATTTTTCTTGAAAGTAGAATCTGAGACATGTGAGTCTATCCTGAAATAGACTGCCTTGTGCACTTGTGTTTTTCTACCCGGCTTGTTTGGTTTTTTCCGCATTACGTGGGTGTACCACATTTATCTATATCGATGGATGAATTTACGCGCATGTATTTGCGTCTGCCATTTCAACGCTGCAACACCTTTTTTTTTTTTTTTTTTTTGAGTCCTCTGGTTGAGACACGCCCTCTTTTTTGGTGTTGTTCCCAGAGGCCTGTGAAGGGAATGTGCGACGGGACGGAGCCATTTGGATGACGGCATGTCTTGTTGAATTGCCCGGATTCTTTACCCATGGCTTGATTATTGTTTCCAGCGATGGTACTGCATTGGGGTGCAGCGAGTGCAACTTTTTTTTGTTCGGTTTTTTTTTTTTTTCTGTCGTCCCGCTTACCCCCCGCTACTGCTACCACTAGTGGTCGTAGCGGCGCCCCCCGCACAGGGGAGGGGCCCGGCTGTTGCGGGACCCCGATGGCTGTCACTTTTTGAGGTTGCGACGAGAGCCCGGTCGTCGTGGATTGATTTGTGAACGAATTTTTTTATTGGCCCACGTGGGCGTTGGATAGAGCGTTTCCGATGTGTGGGGATGTTGGGTGTACGGGGCCAAACTGTTTGTACTCTTCATTGCCACGCCCTCCCTATTTGAGGCAGGGGGGAAGAGCAATGACTCATACAAGCGCTGGCTCGACGGTATTTATTTGAGAGATTGGGCATCTCTCCGTATATTGTGCTTTTTTTTTTTTTTTTCTGAGTTGTCTGTGGGCGCGTTCCCATTTTCTACTCTTTGGGGAGGTGTGTTTGTGTGTTGTAATGAACTTCCGTGTAGTTGAGGTCGCGGAGCGCCCCCGCAGACGTCGAGGAAAGCAGGATAGGCTCGGAGAAGGGGCGAGAACAGTGAAGTGGGTCCGGGCGTGGGGGGAAGACGTCATTCCGTGCAATGGCTTATCGTCCAGCGCTTTTCTCAGTTCATGGAGGAGGTCCGCAACCTCTGACCGGCGAAGCGGTTAACGCAGCGGTTGCTGAGGCCCTCAAAAAACACCGAGGAAATGTTTAGAGTCGTGCTGGGCTTCCCAAAACCATTACCGCCGCACCAGCGCACCATGAAACCGTCGCCCCCCCCCCCCCAACGGTTGGAAGAACTGCCCGACCCCAGACGCAGCACGGGCACCGAGGACCGCCCACTGAACCCTGCAATTCACATGGCTCAGCGCCGGGAGAACCATCCCACGCACGTGGGTTGGTGACGGCATTGCGATTGCGGCGGCCTTTTTCGGGGGCGGGGTGGGGCGCCCCCTCGAGCATGCGGCGCCCGCTCCTCTGATGATTTTGTTTCCAGAGGCCAAGGCGCCCGTTTCATCAATACCTGTTCCTTGGGGCGGAGATTCGGCCGCACCAATTCTGACGGGAGGGGGTCTAGGGCCATTCCGATCCCGCGGCGTCTTTTAATTTTTGGCGGTTGGGACGCTATGCGAAGCTTTTTGCAACTTCATGGGGAAGGGTTCGGTGATGCGTTGGGTGCCGTTCTTTGCGCGGGTGACCGCGATTGGCGGGTTTGCCGGGGCTCAGCCCCATGGTGCGCGTAAAGTCCCTGCGCCGCCCCGGGCTCTCTTTCGGACCGCGAGCGGCACACAGGCCGGGAGGGTCGCAGTGTAACCCGGAAAGAAGGCCACGCCCTTCACGACTTGTTCCCCCAAGTGCCGAGATTACTTTTTTTTTTGTATTTCCTTGTTGCGTTTGCATGTTATCCATGTCATCCATGTTTCCTTTTTTTTTTTTTTTTTTCGTGTTAGGAATTTTTAAACGGGTTATTGGCGGGAATTTTTTGTGTGTCAATTTTTTTCTCTTTCTGTATGTGTTTGCGGCTTCTTGTGGCGACTTAAAAAAACAAAACGCGGATACACTGGGAAAGGGGATGGGTACATTGGGAAGAAGGAGAGAGAGAGAAGGCGCACCCCTCCTTTATTCTCTCTATATACTTTGCGTGAGTGGTTGCCTGCTTTGGGTTTCAAGAGGCGGAAAGTGACAGCGCATTATTGACACACAACTGCCTGGTGGAGTGCATTTTGTCTCTTCTTTCTTCTTCACTCTTTCTTCTGCGAAGCCGTTTGAAGGTTTGTAGTGGCATTTTTAGTAGTTCTTTTTTGCTTTGGATTGATTAGCGTTTTTTGTTTTTTTTTTTCTGGCCGCCAGATTCATGACAGGACGGAAGGGAATGGGGGAAAATAGGTCTGTTGCGCTACCTCTTCCGCCTCGGATTGACCCGTCGGAAGAACATTACCCTTTCTGCATTGTATGGACACCCATTCCTGTTCTTTCATGGATTTTTCCTTTTATTGGGCATGTAGGAATTTGCGACTCTGCTGGACGTATTCATGACTTTGAGGGTCCGTATCATATTGGCGTGGATAAAATGCTTTTTGGCAACCCGGCAAAATATTGGAATATTTCTAGAATGTATGTTCCAACGTTTTACTGTCCTCAGGGCGAGAACCCGCGAACGACGGAGGAGACGTGTCGACGGGAAGTGGAGGAATACGACGCCGCAGTGGAACGCGTTACGAAGCATTTTAGGAAAACCCAGTTGTACAACCTTTTTACAAATAACTGCCACTCTTATGTGGCCTGCGTGCTGAGGGACCATCCTCTCACCGCCGCGGGTTCGTTTAGTGTGTTTCAAGTCGCCTGGGGGCTTCTCATCCACGGTCGTTATGTGTCCGCCGGTCGTTTTTTTAGGGCACACTTTCCCTTTTTCCTTTTGGTGGTCGCAGTCGTTCTTTTTTGTGCGACACTTACTTGAAAAGGGTTCGTTGAGATACTCCTTCTTTTTGGTTTTGTTCCCAGAGGCCTGTGTAGGGAATGTGCGACGGGACGGAGCCATTTGGATGATGGCATGTCTTGTTGAATTGCCCGGATTCTTTATCCATGGCTTGATTATTTTTTCCAGCGATGGTACTGCATTGGGGTGCGGCGAGTGCAACCTGTTTTTTTTTTTTTCTTTCTTTTCTGTCGCCCCGCTTACCCCCCGCTACTGCTACCACTAGTGGTCGTAGCGGCGCCCCCCGCACAGGGGAGGGGCCCGGCTGTTGCGGGACCCCGATGGCTGTCACTTTTTGAGGTTGCGACGAGAGCCCGGTCGTCGTGGATTGATTTGTGAACGAATTTTTTTATTGGCCTACGTGGGCGTTGGATAGAGCGTTTCCGATGTGTGGGGATGTTGGGTGTACGGGGCCAAACTGTTTGTACTCTTCATTGCCACGCCCTCCCTATTTGAGGCAGGGGGGAAGAGCAATGACTCATACAAGCGCTGGCTCGACGGTATTTATTTGAGAGATTGGGCATCTCTCCGTATATTGTGCTTTTTTTTTTTTTTTTCTGAGTTGTCTGTGGGCGCGTTCCCATTTTCTACTCTTTGGGGAGGTGTGTTTGTGTGTTGTAATGAACTTCCGTGTAGTTGAGGTCGCGGAGCGCCCCCGCAGACGTCGAGGAAAGCAGGATAGGCTCGGAGAAGGGGCGAGAACAGTGAAGTGGGTCCGGGCGTGGGGGGAAGACGTCATTCCGTGCAATGGCTTATCGTCCAGCGCTTTTCTCAGTTCATGGAGGAGGTCCGCAACCTCTGACCGGCGAAGCGGTTAACGCAGCGGTTGCTGAGGCCCTCAAAAAACACCGAGGAAATGTTTAGAGTCGTGCTGGGCTTCCCAAAACCATTACCGCCGCACCAGCGCACCATGAAACCGTCGCCCCCCCCCCCCCAACGGTTTGGAAGAACTGCCCGACCCCAGACGCAGCACGGGCACCGAGGACCGCCCACTGAACCCTGCAATTCACATGGCTCAGCGCCGGGAGAACCATCCCACGCACGTGGGTTGGTGACGGCATTGCGATTGCGGCGGCCTTTTTCGGGGGCGGGGTGGGGCGCCCCCTCGAGCATGCGGCGCCCGCTCCTCTGATGATTTTGTTTCCAGAGGCCAAGGCGCCCGTTTCATCAATACCTGTTCCTTGGGGCGGAGATTCGGCCGCACCAATTCTGACGGGAGGGGGTCTAGGGCCATTCCGATCCCGCGGCGTCTTTTAATTTTTGGCGGTTGGGACGCTATGCGAAGCTTTTTGCAACTTCATGGGGAAGGGTTCGGTGATGCGTTGGGTGCCGTTCTTTGCGCGGGTGACCGCGATTGGCGGGTTTGCCGGGGCTCAGCCCCATGGTGCGCGTAAAGTCCCTGCGCCGCCCCGGGCTCTCTTTCGGACCGCGAGCGGCACACAGGCCGGGAGGGTCGCAGTGTAACCCGGAAAGAAGGCCACGCCCTTCACGACTTGTTCCCCCAAGTGCCGAGATTACTTTTTTTTTTGTATTTCCTTGTTGCGTTTGCATGTTATCCATGTCATCCATGTTTCCTTTTTTTTTTTTTTTTTTCGTGTTAGGAATTTTTAAACGGGTTATTGGCGGGAATTTTTTGTGTGTCAATTTTTTTCTCTTTCTGTATGTGTTTGCGGCTTCTTGTGGCAACTTAAAAAAACAAAACGGATACACTGGGAAAGGGGATGGGCGCACTGGGAAGGAGAGAGAGAAAGGCGCACCCCTCCTTTATTCTCTCTATATA
>NW_001849439.1:0-50827 GCF_000209065.1 Trypanosoma cruzi
ACACACACACACACACACACACACACACATAATCTTCCTCTCTCCTTCTTTGTTTATTAATCACTCGCTCAGCCTTCTTTTTCACTCCGTTTCATGATCCTTAAAAAAAAAAAAAATTCAATATCCCGCCTCTATTTCACCCAAAAAAAAGGTCCAACGTCCCATGTGCAAACCTCAACGACGACGATCTCGACGAAAAGCCACACGAACCGAACTGCTATTCGACGATGTACTACTGCTCGAGGTATTGCTACTACCCCCGCTGCCGCTGCCGCTGCGAGGGCGTTTCCGCTCCTGAATGTTCGTACTGCCATTCCAAGACGCCCCTCCCTGCAGCTGAACCTTCCGAATTGCAAGCATTTCCTCCATGCTACTGGCCGTTGTCATCGCCATGAGCTTTTCCTTTTGAACCGGGTCTTGCAGAAGTCCATCATAAGCAGCATCAATAAACTGACGCCGCGCAACAGTGGCTCCATCCACGTGCAAGATACGTGAGAGCAACGTGGGACGCCGCGCAATCTCCACGGCGTCCGGCAAAAATTCCTGCTCAACGCCCACAGGCGCATCAAATAAAGCCGTTAACGCCATATACGCATGCGTAAATACAGAAGTGATAACATGGAAACTGCGTAGTGAACTCGCAGCATTATTTTGCACACAGCCTGGATCTTCTATCATCACCTGTGATAATCCCTGCGAGGAACTTTGCCCTGTCGGACTGCTAGGTGTTAAGGCAGACGTTTCACCACGTAGAAAGTATCGACCGCCGTCCAGAAGAGAAATACCGCACTGGTGATAGTTAAAGTACATGCCATAATATCGAAAGAAATCCACGAGTAGTCTTCCAAGGCCGGTGTATGCCCGCTCCTCGGGTCGCTCTGTGTAAATCGGGTGATTTTGAAGAAAACTAATCACTAGCAAGGTTGTCGCGAAGGATCCAAGGCCACCGTGATACGGCTCGTGCATACCACGTTGCTGCAAGAAGTATTTCACCAACACTATCAATGGTCGTGCCTCGGGAAAGGAGCGAAGCATGTCTGCAACGATGGCAGAATTCCTCTGGCCATCCTCGGCGTTGATACTGACGTCCACATCCAGCAAAGAAAGGCGGTGCTGAAATTTCACTAATGGGACCTTCGTCTTTAGGATAAGTTGGGGATATGCGGCGTGGCACAATCCTTCACGGCTAATTTCACGTGCTAACGCCGTTAGTGCCTCCTCCGTCGGTACGGGAACTTTCAGAATGGACATGTCTAGATCCGACAGCGGCAACAATAGACCTGTAGACATGCTACCAAACACAATAGGCTCGCAATCAGGCCAAAGACGTTTGGCTATCGTTCGCACCTCCATCGCAATAATTCTTCGCATAAAAATCTCCGCCTCTGAGGGACGAAGGTACTTCACAAAGTCGCATACCTCCTGATGCAGAGCGATGGCAGCGTTTGACGCGTACCCGCCGTGCGTGGTGTAGCGTTCCACACTCCAAAGCGGCACCACACGCTGCCGCGTCAAAAGTAAGTCTTTCGACTGGGAACGCAGCGATTGCGCGGATGAAGATTTGGGCACTACCCGCCCATCTCGACCCTCCTGCAATGTGAGCGTGGCTTGTAGGTCACTCTGTGCGACGTCGGACAGCGCGCTAGAGGGAGGAAGAAAACTGAGAAAGTCACCATGGATACCCACGCCCTCACCACCGTCATCACCACCGCCCAAAAGCTTCTTGACCCCCACATCTTGCGGCACGTGTTCCTCATCCTCCACAACGCTCGTCTCTCTCTCCCCGACGGATAATGTTGCTGTTCCTGCTGCTGGCGTTTTATGCATCGCTTCCTTTCCGTCCTTCCTGCTAGGAGCAGCGGCACCACATCGTTCCCTTTGTATGGTATCTTGATGTTGACGGAGCTTTTCTGCCAACTCATGCGAGATGGGTGGCACCAGAGGCACGTCCGCCTCCTCCATCATCAGCCACTCACCGCTGAAGTCGCTGCTCCTCTGCTGAAAGCGAGAAAACAAACTGCACGCTGGTGCCGGGGATGAACTGTTCGGCACATTTGGTGTGCCATTTAGCGACGTCGTGTTATCATTATCCTTATTGTCGTGATCATCGGTGTTATTATTTAATTTGTTATTGTGTTTACCGTCGGTGCAGGTCGGTGTGTCATCCGAGGTGACAACCGCCCCCTGGGAAACAACAACACGTCTGCGGCGTTTCATTGCCCCTCCCCTCGCCCCTTCATTTGTCCAATCAGAAACACACACACACACACAGAGAGAGAGAGAGGGTGTGAGAGAAAGAAAAAAGAGAAGTGTATGCGTAAAGAACAGCTTGCAGTTGTTTAACTGCGACAAAACAAAAAGGCGGAAGAACACAAACAAGCAAAAAAAAAAAGAGGTCACCAGTCACACTTCCTCCTCCTTCAAAGATAAGCCTACAACGGCTGTCAGCATCGACGTCTCTTCCAATCATTCTCTTTTCTTCTTCTTCTTCCACTTCCTCTTCTTAGGTGTTTGTTTTTTGTTTTTTATTTTTTCGTATTTTTGTGTTTTTCTCGTTCCTTTCCTCCCCATTTCTTCCCTCCGTACATTTAAAACTGACGACACGACAATTATGATAAATCGGGCTTAGAGCCAGCAAAACAAAATAAGGAAAACAATAATTACATTCGGAAGTAAAAGGAAAAAAAAAAGAAAAGAAAAAACCAACACACACACACACACAGAGAGAGAGAGAGAGAGAGCGTGTTATTCCCCCCTCCTCCTTCTTCTTCTTCCCACACACCCCGCTCATACACGCATACGAGCATACAGAAGGATAACAAATTTAAAAAAAAAAAAAGTAAAATTAAACATTGATGTAAATAATTTTTTATCTTCCTTTTCTTTTTTCTTTTTTTTTTTTTTTAAGTAATTCATGTAAGAAATTTTCCCGCTTAAGTTTGGAAAGTTATATTCCCCCCAGTTTTGCTGCTTTGGTGGGGATGTTCTTTTTTTTTTTTTTCTTTTTTTTTTCCTTTGCCCATCTTGACTCACATCCTACTAAAGCAGCTTGGGTCGCTAAAAACCGGCCACATGTTTGCTCCAGCCACTCGTCTCACACAACAGACACGTACGCACACACACGCGAGCGTATTCTCAGATGGTGGTGAGAAAGGGGTGGAGCAACAACTCCTCGCAGCTCGGTCGATCCTCCGGACGAATTCGAAGACACAGAAAAAGAAAGTTCTCCAGCGCAGCAAACAAGCGCATTCGCCGGCAATGCTCGGTAGAACCTGAAATGTCAGAATCAGGAATACTTGCGGCATCAGCCTCAATTTCCGTCTCATCCCCGACTTTTATAATCTCCAGACGTCTCCTCTTCTGTAGCTTTACATCCTCGGTGAGAGAAGCAGTCACATCGATCGCTTCTTGACTTTCTGCCTTATATGCCAACGACCGCCTCGCCTCCTCTGCCGCCTGCACCACGCTTGGCGGTAGTGGCAGATCCTCACGGGAGGAACCAATACGAAAAAGCACGCGGAGTTTATCTCTCGCAAGATGTCGCCATGGGGCAGCGCCCGTCACAAGCTCCATCACAACACATCCAAGAGACCATACATCGCCTGCGGTACCAATGCGATGACGCTCAAAACGGATCATTTCGGGAGCCATGTAAACCGCCGTCCCACGAAGCTCTGTGATGGCATCGTCTTCGGCAAGAACGGGGTACGGTGGCGCTGCAGCAGCCTCATGCGTTTCACTGGATGCAGCTCCAGAAGCGGCACTCATGCGCTCCTTCCGTCCCTCATAAAATGACAAAACAGTCTGCCCCGGTGATTCACAAGATTCGGATTCTGCCTCACTTCGCCGCAGACGCATGGAGCACCCAAAGTCTGCAAGTCGCGCGTCCCTCTCTTCCGTCACGAGAATATTTGCCGTTTTTACATCCAAATGGGCATACCCGTAAAAATGAAGAAAGTGAAGGGCCTCCACTATTTGCCTCGTAAGTCGCTGCACCTCTTCTATGGGAAGAGGCGGCATTTCAGGCGATACAGTTTTATTCCGTGAGGCGGCTGAGGCAACAAAAAAGGTAACCGGCGTACGTGAATATGCCAAATATGAACATCCATCACTACTTTCCAGAACACTCTTGGGCTCTTTTATTTCTTGAGAGATATTTTTGGAAACAGATGACTCGGAGTCAACCGGTTCAATCGTTCCACTAAAGCTAGGCAAGGAAGCAGTGGACATCATCTTCGAGGACATCACTGAAGGTGTACTTCCTCTGGAAAGCATGTAGTCTAGTAATGATCCCCGTGGGCAATATTCCAAATACATAAGAACAGAGTGGCCCCTTTTCTCTGCGCCATGAAATCCGACGATCCAGGGCATACGATGACGTGTTGCTACACTTAATACTTCCAACTCCAACTCCAACTGTTTTAGTCTGTCTCGCAACTTTGGTTCATTAGAATTAAATTGCAGCTGCTTTGCTGCAAGAACCTCACCTGTTTCGGTGTTCAGGCACTCGTAAACTTTCCCACAACATCCACCACCCAAAAAGGCACCAATGCGAAGCTCACCCCTCTTTCCTGCGACACCTTGTAGGCGTGGTCCCGTGGTTGGTTCTAATGGAGGAAGTGGGGCCAAAAGAAGACCGGTATTGGCCCTTGAATTATAACCCCAGATGTTTGCAAGCGGACGTCTAAAATATCGTCTAACTTCCTGCGAAGTTACAGATAGCGAATGTTGCCCAGATGATCCAAGAGAGCCTGTTGTGGCTGTGCTGTTTGGCGTAACGACAGCATTTCTTGGGGATAACTTTAACGGTGGTAACGTGTGGGTATCAATGGTTCGCAAAGCTCCATGAGCGTCGTGGTACGTCAAAGACAATGAGTATGTGGAGGCACCGTCACCCCGGGGACGCACAAAAACATCATCCACCCGACGATCGTGTTGCTGGGGAGTCGCGGAGACCATCCTCTCCGTTGCTCCCGCTGATACAGGCGGTCCTTGATGATGCGGCAGTGACTTGTCCCGTTGCGAGAGGCCGACAGCATCAGGCCCTTCATACAAAGACTTTCCCAGAAATTCTTGAGGATGACTCTCAGATGTGTGTAAAACTGCAGCGGGTTCAGGACCCTGGGATGCCGTGAGGGCTTTCGTATCACAACGGTGCCCTACTGAACCGCGCAGCTGTTGCTCGAGTCTTTTTTCAAGACTGCGTAACCTTGCCTCAAGCTGAACATGCCTGGTACGTGTGTCCCACGTTTCCGTGCTCATTTGCTCTCCGCTGCATCCCTCGGTGCATTTAGAAGAAGAATGGGGAATGCTCAAATTAGACAAAACATCGCTGGCATTCCCTCCCACCTCCACATCATGCGAGCCTCTTATTGCTGATGTGTTCAGTCCCGTGCTCGCTCCCCCATCAGGAGAGATAAAACCAGGTTGCGGAATCTCCCACCCTTGTGAAACGCCATCCAAAGTACAAGTGTGGTTGGATTGCACATGCGGCAAACAACTTCTGTCAGCTGCTCCAATCAAATGTGAAAGAGTTTGTTGTAAATTTCCCCCCGAAACATCATCCGTCTCTCCAAACTGCCGCTGCCAATCATAACCGCGTGGTCCGGGTATACATTCCTCTCCAGAAACAGTGGGAAAGTCGGAGGCGCGGCCGACCACGCACTTAGGAGATCGAGCCACCGGTGAATTGAACGCCTCTTTCACTCTGCAATCCCTCGCGTGTGCAAGGGCATTCTTCACCCCAGATGCTCTAGTCGACTTTAACGGCGACAACGTTTTCCAGTCAATCCCGCCAAGATGCGAGCCTACTTCCCCATCACTAAGCGCCGCCGTACTGGCACCGTTCCCTACTACTGACGTCACAGCCGGAGTTCCTTCGCCAGAAAAGACGATTTTAGGCGTATCAAGACCGCTGCTGTTGCTAATACGCCCGCTCATGCTCCGAAAGAAACAATGCGTGCAAAGTGCCCCAGATGAAAAGCTGGCCACCGACGAAACCCGCATCACCGCGGCGGATTCACAGAAACCACAGACGGTGGCGCAGTTTTGGCAGCGATGACCACGATGCGGTTGCTGAAAGCTCGGATTTGAAGATGAGGGCAAACTCAGGCTATCCACGTCAGCGTGCAGAGCCTCGCTCATCTCCGCCGCTACCTCAGACAACACATCCTCCTCATCCTCTTTGTCGGTAAGCCATGGCGTCTTTGTAGACGTACAAACAGCGGTCAAAGCCGCCGGGCGAAAATTTTTTCGGTAGAAGTCCCGTCCACTACCACTTCTGCGTTGCCTAAAAAGAATCGGTGCCCCTTTCCAACGCGGAGAGCCCGTCGATACATACACAGCAAGTGCACCGGCCATAGCCGTCACACCGAGAGAAATTAAAACTGTTGGGTGGTCTGCAGAAAAACTGCCTACGGCGGTGCATACAAGAGCCACATAGGAGCGGCACTGCGTGTACCATTGACTCCTCTCCATTGCCACCACTAGTAACGACAATAAAATTTAAAACGTACACGTAAGCTTTTTTTTTTTTTTTCTCCTTCTCTTATCTTGTTATTTTAGTGGCCAAATATGTTTATATAAATATTATTCGTTAGGAAGGGCGTATTTATTTCCCCAGTTTCTGAATGACGCTTTATGTACCTTTTCTTACTTTGACTCTTTCCTCTCCCCCCTCCCTGCCGCCCCCCTTCCCCCCACCTTCCCGGGTATATTAGTTACTCTGAAAATTTTCTCGTTTTTGCTGTTTTTTTGCTTGGTGTGCGCACTCCAGCCTTGTCCCGCACGCAGCCGTGTCCTTACTCCCTTGTCTTTATCCTCCCCCCTCCCCCCTTTCGTCGTTGCGTGTGTGTGTATGTGTGCGTTGCACCCCCTTCTTCAAGAACCACTCGCTCACTTTTGAACACAATAAAGAAGTGCCCTCCTCCCTAATAAGCGTGCGGATAAATGGAACTATGTATACAACGCCCTGCTCTTCTTCGCTGACAAAACTCTTTGCAGCCTCACGCACTCTTCACGACACACAAAACTTTTCAACCCTATATATATATATTTATTTATGTATTTAATTTATTTATTTCTCACCACCACAGAGTCAACTCAGCAGTGCCAGTACGAAAGAAATGAGGATTATTCACGTGCCGCCTCAGTAAACCCTTCGAAACGACGTGCGCGTAACAATAAATTCACCCAACCGCGTTTTTCCCCCTTCCTCCTCCTGTATTTGTTTTTCGCCTCGGCAGTCCTGCCTCTGCCTTGTAATATTTTCCCCCCACCCTCTCCTACGCAAACAAAAGCAATGCGGCCGGACTCAGGTTCACGCCAAGCACGAACGAAATATATAAATAAAATAAAAATAAAATTGAGGAAAGCCAGGGAACAATAACAATAACAAGAAAAAAAAAAAAATTGGTAACCGTAATAATTACCGATGTAGTAATTTAAAAAAAAAAAAAAAAAGTAAGTGTGGAAGAGGAAAAAGTGTGTCCTTTTTTGTTTGCGTGTATCTGTGTTAAAGCAGCAACAAAAAGAAGAAGTCCTAACAGATATGAGCGGCTACAATCAAAGGAGCCTTTGGGTGTGGTGTATATATGGGATGGAAGTATCCACGGATGCAAAAGCAACACAAATAATGCCGGCAGTAAAAGAAAAAGAAAAAGAAAAAGAAAAGAAAAAAAAAGAAAAGGCATTTCAAATTGCATGTCATTGTACACGGGCGGCAGTGGTGACATGAAGGAAAGGGAGACAGTGGAAGGAGAAAAATATTTGGCAAATGAACGTCAGAAAATAAACAAAACAAAAACAAAAACAAAAAGAGAGAATTGTGACTGGTCGCATCAACGGCATATCACCACCTCATTTTCCGCCGCTTCCTATTCGTCGTTGTCGCCGCCGGCTGCACCCTTCTTCGCTGCCTTCCTCTTTACACGCTTCACACGCCCCGGGCGGCCGTTGCCGAACGGTGAGGCGTCAGCGAAGGCAATGTGATGCTCGGAGCTCACGCGGACGATAAATGACGGGATGGTTACAATCTGCTTGGCCACCGCAATGTGGCGCTGTAGAATGAGCACACGTGCGTGGTGGACAGACTTGGCAAGGCCGTGCTTGAATACCACGGTCTGGAGGCGGCGCTCGAGAATGTCGGGGACGGTGAGCGAGAGGACGTAATCGAGTTTGTCCTTCTCCTCCTCGAGGAAGCCGTAGTCGTGGCAGCGGCGCATGATGGCGGAACCCTCCAGCTGCCGGCGCGGGTGGTTCTCCGGCAACGTCAACAACAGACGGGCGGTACGACGCATCTTGGAGAGCGTCATGTTCACGCGCCAAATCTCACGCTTGCAGCGAAGGCCGTACTGGCCGCAGAGTTTCATCTCGCGGTCAAGGCGTTCCTTCTCAAACGGGCGGCGTGGCGCCTTCCAGACACGGTTGAAGTTGTTGTAGTTGCGCATAGTGCTGGATGCGTATGATAACCCTCCTCTTTCAAGTGAACATCGCGTAGACGGTTTTAAAAGACAAACCAAAAAGAAAAAAAGGAAAAAAAGAAAGAACAAATAAACAAACAAAAAAAATTTTCTTCTTTTCGTTTCCTTTGGCTTCACCTCCCCCCCACCCAACCCCCCCACCCCCAGTTCCAAAGAAATAAATAATAATAAACGAGATGTGATGGAGCAATGCTGATGGGTGTGCGCCCGCACATAAAACCCGTCGTCTTCTTCTTCTTCTTCTTCTTTGTTGTTGTTGTTGTATACTTTTCTTTGGTCCCGCCCCTCTCACGAAACATTTAAAAAAAAAAAAAAAAGGGGGGGGGGGGGGTGGAAAAAAAGGACTTGAGCTCCTCTAATGCCCTCTGACTGGTGAAAAGCAGGCACCTCCGCCCCTCCTTCGCATTCAGATGCGTGTATGCATGACACTGGGTGTATTTGTATATTTATATTTATTTGTATGTATTTTTGCAAGCCTGCATCGCCACTTTTAACTCTTTTTTTTTTTTGTTTGTTTGTTTGTTTGTTGTTTTATTTTTCTTCCGCCTAACGTTTCGCCATCTTTTTTTTCCCTTTTCTTTTCTTTTCTTTCTTTCACCTCCTCCTCCTCCTCTCTCTCTCTTCGTCCTTTTATTCTTCTTCTTCCTCCGCCCCGTTTCTCCTCAAACCGACGCACGGAACGCGGACGTTTTACTTTCGAACGAACTTCATATAAAAGAGAATGATATCCATCACCAGCAACAGAAGCAGCACAAGCGCCTTCACTGCCCATTCCTTGTACACGCCTATGCGGATGTCACGAATGGCTCGCCGGGCCCCGCTCAAATCCTCCCGCGTGCCATCCACGCTGGCCAGTGTGCGGCCAATTGTCTCCTTCTGTCGGCCTAACTGCTGCAGCGTCGCGTAGCCCGTCTCGTTCGTCGCCTCACTCATCCGCAACGCCCGTAACAAATTCGCATTCGTGTCGGCAGCCAACTGGCCGCTGCGCGTGACGTTCGTGCGATCATCGCTGCCCGCCGCACCGCTCGTGTCGTTTCCGGCATGATCGTCCTGCGACACCGCCTCCCACCCCCCTCTCTGCATCGCCAAGCAGACCCCGTTCCCTTCAGCTTGGTTGTTCCCTAACAATTTTCCCTCTCCCCCAATAAAAGACTGCAACAAAAGATTAAAAAAAAAAAAACGGCACCGGTAAACAGGTATAATAATGACACAACTGATACAAAACATGCCTCTTTCTCTCCCTCACTGTATGTATATATATATACAGGTACATATTTACAAGTAGAAGTCCTTTTTTTTTTGGGAGGGGGGGGGGGGGGGGAGGGGGCAAAAAAATGAATCCAACGCCGCCGAGAAGCGAGTCAAACGAGGGCAGCACACATACGGACAATAAATAAAATGAACATGACAAGAACACAGTCTATTTGCTGCCTGCTTCGAGGTCTTGCTTGCAATAAAAAGAAAAAATAAAATAAAAGAATGAAAAAGCATTCAT
The DNA here is from genome assembly GCF_000209065.1 of Trypanosoma cruzi. Classification (NCBI taxonomy): domain Eukaryota; phylum Euglenozoa; class Kinetoplastea; order Trypanosomatida; family Trypanosomatidae; genus Trypanosoma; species Trypanosoma cruzi. Next base: position 9,976 of record NW_001849439.1, read on the forward strand.
GCCGCCCATTTTCTGTGGTCCCTCTTGGCATCCAGCAGAAATAATAATAATAATAATAATAATAAAGACATGCATGCATACATATAAGGCGTCAAAAATAATAAATAAATAAATAAAAATAAATAAAAAAAATAACTCTTACATTAAAAACCATAAAAAGAACTAAAAAAAAAAGCGCATGGAAAAACCCACCAATGACGGAAGACAACTCAAAGAAAAAAAAAAAACATCAAAGGAGTACGACTCCGTAGCAAAAAAAAAAAAAAAAAAGGCTTCTTCTTCGTTCCTCATTTGTACATGTCCACACGTGTTTTTCTCGTTTGTTTTGTTTTTGTTTTTCTCTTTACTCGCGCCGCGGCTTTTTTGTTGTTGTTGTTGTTGTTTTTTATATAAACATCCCGTAAAAAATTGTCCCCTCCCCACACATATATGTATATACAGACGAAAGGGAAAAGGAAACATTGTTACTGCAGAACAAAAAAAATATATATATGTATATATGAGTTGTATTACTTTCGTCTCAGTGATGCATTTGGGGGTTCAATTGACGCAGACGGTGGTGCAGGTGTCATCATGAGTGGGACCCGGAGATTTGGAAGCCTGGACTGAGGTCTATTCGAAAGACTCACCTTCCTCACACTAGGAGTCAGCCCAGTTAGTTGCGACTGGGTTATAGCTGGTGTCGTCTTTAAGATCTCACCTTCTGAAGAGGGGTTTGACAAAGCAAATAAAAATTTCTGCGGTACCGACTGCCCGGCCACTGTGCCAACTGTTCGGGCATCGCTATGGTTACTACTCATAGGCACAAGGTCTCTGGGTGATGTGGAAATATGTTTGGGTTTTGTTTGGATTTTATCAGGTCGTTGCTTTCGCTCCGTCCCCACACCAACAGCAGAACCAGTGGCAGGGGTAAAAACAGCGGTGGGGGCCACAGTCGTACGGTCCGGGTGGACCCTGGCGGGAATGACGGCTTTGAGCGAGTTGGTGTCAACAGGGCTGCGGGTTTCTCCGCTCTCTTGTGGTACAACCGTCGTGGTCCCAGAATTTGGCTGCGTTCTCTCAGGCATCGACTCTTCTGCCGACAGGACTCCAGTTAAAGGGGATTTTTTCTGTTGACTGCTAGCGGGAGGACAGACAAAACCATTGCCACACTTAGTGAAATGAAGTGGGGAGAATTTGCGGCTCACCGACAGACCCGCCATCAACTTTGTTGGTTTTGGAGAGGACTGCAGCAGCTCTTGAAGCGCCCGCAGCAAAGTTGTGCTGCCGTCAAACCGGGAACTAAATGACTTGACTGTCAACTCCCCCAACACCTCTAATTGGGGCCATGATCGAAGATCTTCAAGGAAATTCCCCAACTCAGCATGTCTGCGGTCTGACATGCTGAGTGGATTATAATTTTCACCCACCCGCGACGTTTTAGGGCTATCAGCGTTGCTACGCGTACTGTTCAAATTCCCTCCTGTAGATGTGATGGAAAAAAACGTCACAAACTCATTGATAGTGATGTGCGATAATTCTCCTCCATCATCAATGTCAGTTATGGAATCTTTTGAGAGTCCGTGGAGCATGCAAGATGGAAATGACATCGAAGAATGTATATCTGATCGGGTATTCAAAAAAGCATCCAGAGAGCGCGCCATGGCCAATCGCCTTCCGCCAAGACGTATGGCGCTAAATATAATTTTCGACTGCTCGGTTGTAAGTGGCTCCCGCATGTGCCGGCCCATGAGTTGTATGGCAACATTCAGTTGATCGAATGTAAGTCTTCCATCTCCGGTACGGTTAAGGTTTCTAAAATTTCTTCGCAGTGCACTCAGTGAGCCGTAGTCAAACCCTTCATGCAGACGCAAAAGCGCAGGATAAATCCAAAGCGCATCCATAATGCTCTCCTCCACAGTACTCATAAACGGTCGATTCGCGGCATGGCTTAAACCCGGACCCGAGTTCCTCTCATGTGTCCCCGTACTTTCCGGCGTACCGGCCGCGACAATTGGCAAAAGAGGTGTTTTTTCATACAACGTTCCGTCGGACTCTTTCTCTTGGCCATTTACAACAAAAGCGTCGGCAGTATTGCTCGGGGTAGCCATCTCCACGCCTGCATCCGCCTGCCGTTCGCCGCTTCCGTCCACGAGTGACGTCGTGACTAATGAAATGATGGGCGGAGTGACGGCCCCTTTTCCCTTTGGCGGCTCGTCCCTCCATTTGTCCCCGAACGAGAAAGCAAACTCCGTGTCGAGCGAAATACTCGTCTCCAGCAACACGGCCCCCGCCTCTTCATCCACAAGAGTTGCCTCCACAAGATCAACAAGGTTGCCCAGTACCACGTGCCCGCACTCCTCCTGGTCAAGATACTGAAATAAGGCGTACATGGCATCATCCTCCAGCTTAGCCGCCACACGGGACTCTGAGCGAAGTATAGAGACAAGAAGATTGAAGTCAATCTTCAAAGAACGCCACGCTTCAATAGGGCATGAAGAACCCTGTGACTGAGTCGCATGCAGCTCGGGGCTCTTCGAGGATAGCAACGACCTGCTCCTTGAAGTGCCGTGAAGAGATGCAAGTGGTGTTACACCGCCCCTGCTGTACGCGGAATTCGCAGTCTGGCATTGCCCATGCAACGGAGATGACGCCGTTGTTGCCTCGAGGACATCGGTGTTGTCCAGACGGCTAAGCAAATCGTCTGGTAAATCCATGTCCCCAAAGACGCGGCGCACACACGCCACCTGAAAAGGCAGTAAGTACTGTGACGAAAAAAGTGCGTCAAACCTCCGCAGGAAAGATATGTACCGCACACATGGCACCCCGTCCAATTCTTGTTGTGCAGCAAAAAACCTGCAAAGATAATACCAGGGAAGGTCAATTTCCAAAACACTCCGCATAACCCCACACCATTCTATCTTGTAGATGATGCCACTTTGACTATAATCAGCCGCAACAAAACCAGATAGTATAGCATACCGCTTCCGGAAGATAATCCCAGCTAATATCATAAGCACATTCAGGCGAGAATTTAATCTCCGCTCCACAGATGTATCATATGCCGCCGTGTTGTCGGCTTCCATATCATCCTTGCCCTTCTCTAGGCCGTTCTTTGTCATCTTTAAACCCTCAAACTCTCTTTTTTTATCCGCAATCGCACTCGTTCGCTTTTCATCCGGTTCCTCTAGCGGCCTCCCATCCATTGATTTCTCCTCCTTTTCGGTGGTATCACCACTGTTGCCAACAGAAGGCATAATTTCATGCAGAAACTCTTTTGCTGTATACAAGTCTGTATCAAGCTCATCATTTTGTACATACCACGTGTGGAAAACAGGATGCAGAGAACCCTTTGAAAATACAGCTATCGCTCCACGGTTGCCCGCGACGCCGCAGTAATTCGATGCACTAAAAACTGTACAGCACTTGCCATTATGGATGAGCTCAAACCCCGCCTGCACCTCCTCGTGCGAGCGAACCAAAAGCCGAAGATTATTTTGTCGGAGAAACTCCTCCGTGAGGGGCGCAAGATACTCCACTCCGCATCCGCGTTTACTTGTGCGCCAGTGTTCGGCCTGGTGTCGCAGACCCAACTTCCGTGAGTGAAGCCTTTCTACCGGATCGTTCCAGAGTATATCTACAACAATCTGCTCATCTTCTGTAATATCCCCTGCTGTAGGGATGTGTCGCATACGACCCAGCGATTCAATGCGCTCAAGCGTCACTGGAACCCGCGGCACTCCACCGTGGACAACGAGAATCATCCCGTCCAGGAGTGTCATCAGCGGCATTGCTTCATAACTGTCAACAATCAGCTCCAGAAGCCGCTTCGCATCCTCCATTCCGTACTTGCCGCACACCTCCGTCTCGAAGCCGTATTCGGCATTGACGCGTGTGTCCTCGTGGTTCCCGCGGTTAATAAAAACAAACGTCGGAAAGGCACAAAGAAGGGCAAAAATATACAAAATAACTCCCATGCCATTCGACCCACGATCCACAAAATCCCCGTTAAAAACTAAATAGCGGCGTGGGTTCGGCAACCCACCGGTGAGCTTTATTGCCTCACAAAGATCTTTCATCTGTCCGTGTAGGTCCCCAATCACCACAGCAGCGCCGTCCTCAGGTATCGTCACGCGCTGCACAAGCGGGCGGGCAGCCAGAATACCGACGGCCATGGAGATAATTTGCTTCGCCGCTTCAAACTCCACCACCTCTCCGGATGTGATCGTCTTGGCTAAAGCCTCAAATCTTGAAGCGGAAATGCATCCCATCATAGGTGCCACATAATTCATGAGACGATGCGACGACGTTGATTTTGGATTATCACCATGAACAGCAAGTTGCACCTTGGTCGCCCGCTTCTCGCGGTACAACTCCACGGCCCGCCATACAAACTTGAATGAGAGCTCTTGAAAACGCTCTTGAAAAGCGGCGTTGCGCCAGAGGTCCTGAATACAAATCAGACGGTCCCTCAAATTATCCGGGAAGGATAACGGCTGCCTCAAATACAATGGGGCACCTGCAGACGAAGGCTCGATGGATGACGAAAGTGGCGGTTTGACATTTTCTTTCGCGGACACCACATTATCGCGCTTGTTGGGGTCACACAATTGTTTCGAAAAGGCTCGCTCGGCATCCACCTTCAACTTGTACGGGCACATGTCCCGAAGACATGGTACCACCATTTCCCCGCAGAATGTGCAGCTTTCTAATTTACAGTTCCTTTTGTGTTGTCGCATGCGAGACGCCTCCACGCGTAAGTTGCACCGTGCGCACTTCACCCACTTGCCCTCCTCAGAGCAGTTGCTCAGGTGGGCCGCGTACTCTGACACGGGAATCACCATCTCACACCACTTGTTTTCACACGTAACGAGTCCAACGCCATTCTGCGTGTACGCGTTGATGAGCCCGACAAGACACTCAAATGGATCCTCCGGCCGCCTCCTCGCCAAGACGTCAAGCCACTTGTCCATCAGCAGCCGCAGCCGGTAGCGGGCAAGATAACTCTCATGTGAGTCACCAAAGAAGAAACCCATGCTTGATACCGCACGTCCACCATAAAGTGCTAGTGTTGGAAATTTAAAAATAAATAAACAAATGGCAACAAAACGCAGCAATTTATTTTTTTTAATCCAAAGAAAAGAAAATAAATAATTAATTAATTAACAATTAATAAACACAACGTCAGCCGCAACAATCTTCAAGATTTATTTCATTGTGGCTCTGACAGACTTTAAGAAGATAGCAAGAAAGATAATAATAAAAAAAAAAAGCCACAAAAAGTAAAAGCACGCACACGGAAATAGATCAAAAAACAAATGAAAAAAAAAAAAGGAAAAATGCGCAGGCACGTGCTCGCTCCCTCATCTTCTTTTCATTGGCGGCTAAACCCCTCCCCCAAAGAGATAAATTGTGCATGTGCAGATACGTCGTCAGGCACGTGTCAGTGTTCTTGGCGACAGTGAGGCGGTGCGTATGGTCAGTCAACAGAGACAATTCCCCAGAAATGTCGTCCATTGCGCTTCTTGTATTCGCCCCCACCACCCACTTGCTCCTTCTCCCGCTGCCTTCACAAACAATTTCTTTTGATGGGAGATTAAAGAAAGGTTGTTTAATGACCACCGCAGTGCCCACAACAGGGGCAGAAATTCAGTATTTGATTCTCTCGCGTGGTGGCCGCATCCCACTGTTCCTCCGCGCCTTCCAAGAGGCCCTTTAGCGGGACCGACTCAAAGGACAGGCTGACACCTATCGATGATTCGATGGACTGCAGTAATTGCGTTATATGCGGCTGTTGCTGTTGTGCGTGTTGGTCGCCGGCAAAAATGAAAACATGTTTCCGGGCTACACTCCCTTTTTGCTTATCGTCTGGTAAATCATTGTTAATTGGCATCTCTTTTGAAGAACAGAGGCGATCCAACGTCTCCTGCAACTGCACAGCACCCGCCCCAATGAAAGATACATCCACCCCAGGAGCCGCACCGTCCGCTTCCCCCTGCGTGAAACTCCTTGTAAGCAACGCGATGTGTTCACCCATGAAGTCCAACCCCTCCTGCACAAGAGGGCTGCATTTCCCTACAGTAGCCATGTCACATATGTAAGGAAGCCGCACCACGACATGCGAAGCATGGTTTAATGCGCCCTGCATAGACGCATAGCCTGCCGTCCATGCCAATTCCACGGCAACCCTCGTCGCTGCATCTGCCAGTGGCACATCTGATAAATCCAACACCACAATTTGTCCTCCTGCGTACATGTCGTGTCCAGTAACGGGTGTCCCGTCCTCCACAATGTGATGCGTGACAACAACTGCCATATTTGCCCCACTGCGCGCCGTTATTCTTGTAAACCCCGTAGTGTCTTCCACCCCCTCACTCCCAGAAGAAGAAAGAAGAGCCGTTGTGGCATGTGGATCAGGGAACAGGCGCAGTTCATCGTAGGCAATGTCGTAAACGTTCCACAACTCCTTCCACACCACATAAGGCAGCTGCCTTCTCAGTTCAATATCTTTCTCTATCCCCGGAGTTTGGATGCCCACATGGAAATGTGGGTAGAGCAGCGGTCTTCCAATGCCAGCAAGTAAGTACTCCCCGGAAGGAGGCCGAGTGTTCGTCCTACGAAACCCGCGCAGATACATTAGCGTGGCCTGCGAGTTCTCAGGCGAGGCACCAGTGCCACGGACACGAAGCAACATCTCTGCCCCGAGTTCTCTTTTTTCCCAGCTACCCAATGCCTCTCTCTCTCTCTTTGCGTATGTGTGTTGCTGCAAATGGAAAGAAATGATAAAAAACAAATAAAGTAAAAAAAAAAAAAAAAGAATACGCCGAGGAATCGACAAAAAGACAAGAGAAGGCAAAGGCGCCGCAGTGTAACCCCATCATACATTGTATGTGTGCGCACAATCATATATTTATATATGACGGCAACGCTCTACGCCGACAATAAGAAAAGAAATAAAATTTGAACGCCTGCAGAGATGAAAGAGTAAGTGGGTGTGTGTGGCACCGCACTTCTACTTCTAACTCCTTCAATCCTCCGTCCTCTAATAATTCAACTGAATGGAAAACAAAAAATTTAAAAAAGAAAAATAAAGGAAGAAAGGAAAAAGAGACAGCCCGCTTTCCTCTTTTCCTTTCTTCCATCTATCTTTCGCGCACGGTTTGTTTGCATCTAAATTTAAAAAGTAACCTTCAACAAGAAGTCAACATCACACAAGGAAAAAAAACGGAGGAAACTTCAAAAAAAAAAAAAAAAAGAATTACTCTACCGGTTTGTCGCATCGCCCAGCAGAATGATTTCACGCTTCCTGCTGCCCGCCTTCTTTCCTGAAGCATATGAATACGCCCGGTGTGGCGTCACATGAGTGGAATCAACGCCGCCAAGCACGGTGTCATCACCTGCCACCAATGCCTGCGATACGGCCCTTGAAACTGGTGCGGAATTAAAATTTGTTGCAGGAACGGTGTGGCAAACACTGCTGCTACCCGTGGAGTTCTTATTGATGCTGCCGTTGCCTGGTTGTGTCTTCGTGTCACTGAACGAGTAGCTGTCCGTCGTGGCGCTTGTGTTCTTCAGGCAAGACCGCAGCTGGCGGGTCGGGACACTAGTAGATGCATTTGCTGTGATAAATTGTTGTTCCTTGTCGTTAGCATCTGCGGCGGCGGCGACGGCAAATTGAGCGGATTCAAGTGGAGTGCCATGACGGCTGTGTTTTGTGACCTGGAGCTGCGGAGTCTGCGCCTGCATATCCTTCTGGCGCTCATGCCGCACCTGTAGAAGTTGCCGCTCCGCTGCCGCCAACTCTGTATCAAGCGCCGTCACTTCTTCATGGCGTTGTTTCCGTTTCCCTTTAAGAGCGCTCTGTAAGACGCTCAGTTTTGTGCGCAGGCCGTGCTCCTCCTCCGCCCACGCGAGACTCTCCCGCTGCAGGACAGTCTCCACGTCCTCCCGCTCCTGAAGCCGCTGCTCCTCCGCCTGTATCTCCTTCACCGTATCATGCATGGACTCATAGTTGTCCAGCGTCTGAACGTACATCTCCTCCACGCGTGCCTTCTGCTGCACCGTTTTTTGGCATCGCTCCTCCAGCTCCCGCGCCTGTCCCTCGACCTCCTCCAGTCGTTTCAGCATCTCCTGCTTCTCCCGCTGCACAAGCCTGTCGTACCGGGAGATGTCCTGCTTTATCTCCTTTCGACGACCCAAGAGGGCGCTGATGTCCTCCTGAACCACGCTGATCTCCGTCTCCGCCTCCACCACGCGGTCCCGCCACTGCGTCAAGAGCCCCTCCGACATGACACCGCCAACACCTGCTAGGTGCAATGGATGTAGATAGGTGTGTGGGTGTGGCTGTGTGCCAGTGATTCCGCCTTCCCCGCTCAATTATCGGGTTTACTTCACTCTAACAAAGATCTGCCCCCGCCCCCACTCCTTCACAACCCGCACACGTGCCAATAAGCAACACACTATTATTTTGCCAGCACACGCACAGACAAAAATAATAATAATAATAATAAGGCCCATGAGAAGAAGAAAAAAAAAGAAAAAAAAATTTACAAGCAGCAACACGCCCAAAAACCCCCATTCAATCAACATGTCAGACACCACCTCCTCCTTTTATTATTATTATTATCAATAGTATTTCTTGTTCCCGCAGTAAAAAAAAAAAAAAAAAAAAACATAAAATCATAAAAATGACAGATAATTGCGGGAAACCAAATAACAATAAACACAAACATACAAAAAAATATATATTTGTTGGCAAAAAAGGACCAACAACAAACACCAATGAACATTCTATGCCTTACTCTTCTCCTGTTGAACAGACAAAAAAAAAAAAAAACAGAAATCGAAGAATCACGTGCTGCTTCCGCATTGCTTTTATGACTACGTATTTATATATATACTCAGTGCCCAATAAAACTTCTACGTTGGCCTCAGTATTTATGAACGTTAAGCACCGAAAAAAAGGAAAAAAAGGATGTTAAATGCATCCCCTCACCCACCTCCCGCGCGGCATTTTGGTCGGTTGGAGTGGACTGTAAAAACACACGTTTCGCAACAATCTCTGAAACAATAATCAAAAAAAGATGGTATCATAGTGCATACTTCGCCACACCCACACCCACACACAAAGTATGCTTACTGCATGGTGGATGCAAGGCGGCAATAAATGTCTTTGGCAACACTTGTGTGCATGTCACGATCAATTCGGGCCCGCCGAAAGGCATTCACGCTCCTCACCGCGATGTGGTGCTCCCGCACCTGCTGCCACATGGCCTGGGCAAGCAGGCGCCGCCCCAGCAGCAGGTGGCCACCAGCACCCTCCCTCGCCGCATGCGCCTCCACATCAGCCGTCAGCTTCATCGCCATGCGCCTCGCCTCGGGCTCCATGTCGTCCATCTCCGCCTCCGGCACCGGTAGCTCCTCCACAGGCACCAAGCGCGCAACCACACCAAAGACAAGAGTTAGGAACGACAACGCCAGGCAACCAACCCACTGCTCACCGCGCAGCGACACAACCTGCATAAAGCTTCCGAGCATCTCCACGGAAAACACCTGAAACGCAAAGCAAAAGCCAACAATGCAAACAAAAATTCTCGAGCGCTCCCACAGCCCCTCGAAGCAATTCATCTCCTCGTACAACTTGCGTGCGTTGAACATATGAAAAATAACGGAAAGGAGAAACACATTAAACACTATAGTCTGCATCTCACCCCCACTCACATCAAACCACGAGCCGCCAAATCGTTCCACCAATAGTGTGCTGACTGTTTGGTAACCAGCGATCGCAAGAATCGTGCACCACATGCGGCGTGACACAAGCGGGGCCTTTCGGGGAATGGGGCCACGGTCCAGGCACGCCTCCGACGGTTCCTCCGTCGCGAGCGCAAGGGCAGCCAGCGTGTCCATTATCAGGTTCACCCACAGCAGCTGCACAGTGCTCAGCGGGGAAGTGTGGGAGGACGACAAGAACGAACCGAGAAACGTCAGTACGACGCTCGAGACATTCACAGTCAGCTGCAGCTGCAGGAACTTGCGAATGTTGTCGTTGACCGTCCGCCCCCACACAACGGCACGCTGCACGGAACGGAAGTTGTCGTCCAGCAGCACAATGTCCGACGACTTCACTGCAATGTCCGTCCCGCTCCGCATCACAAAACCAACATTCGCCAGTCGTAGCGCGGGTGCATCGTTCGTCCCGTCGCCCGTCACGGCCACAACCTCTCCGCGCATCATCAGCATTAGCACCAGGAGCTGCTTGTCCAGCGGCTGCGAGCGTGCCATCACCACCATACGGTCAAGGATGGGCCAGAACTTCTCCATGTTAGCGCTGCTGCCGTACGCGTCGTACACAAGGCTGCGGAATTCCTTCCCGGTCATTGCCACATCGCCACGTAAACGGTTGTAAATGCCGCACTGCCGCGAGATCGCCACCGCCGTGTCCAGGTTATCGCCGGTGCACATTCGCACCGTCACTCCAGCTTGCTGGCACTTCCGCACCGCGTCTGGCACCTCCGGCCGCAGAGGGTCCTGAATGCCCACGAGCGCAAGCCACACCAGCGGCACCGTAGGCTCGCTCGCGGGAAGCGCTTCGCCATCGACACGCCCATAAGCCACACCGATCGTGCGGTTCGCGTCGTTAGCGAGGGAGCGGATCTGCACAACGATCTTTGTCCGCATCGCATCCGTCAGTGGCTCCTCCTCACCCGAAGCGGAAACGTAGCGGTCGCACATTTCCAGCACGCGGTCAGACCCGCCCTTCACGTGCTGCGTCAGCACACCGCCCGGGCCGGCTACAACGACGCTCATGAATTTCCGCTCGCTCGTGAAAGGAAAGATGGCAAAGCCGTGCGTGCGACCCCGCTCGCGCACGCGCTGGTGCGGGCGACTCGTCATGTCAGTGGGATCGCCGTCCTGCAGCAGCACACGGTCCACAAAGTCCAACAGTGCATTGTCCGTCTTGTTCCCCTTATCCGCCCGCCACTGCCAGTAGGGTCGCGCCACAGACTCCCCATCACGGCCGGTGCGACACACCACCTTCTCGCTCGAGCTGTTGAGCGACAGGCCCTCCACCAGCAGATCCCGCGACGCAGCCGGCACATTCCGCAGCACAATCGGCGTCGGAACGTCCCCGGGGTCGCGCACATTGAACCGCTGCAACCCAATGTACCCCTGCACCACACTCATCAGGTTCTGCGTCAGAGTCCCGGTCTTGTCGCTGCAGATCTGCGTCGCGCACCCCATCGTCTCACAAGCACACAGGCGCCGCACCTGGTTGTTGTCCTCCTGCATCTTCTTCTGCGAGTACGCAAGTGCAATCGTCACAGCCAGTGGCAGTCCCTCCGGGACAGCCACAACAACGATCGTGACGCACAGAAGAAAGTGGTCCAGGAACGTCTTCATGTGGAATTCATCGGTGCCACGAATGATGCGAAACACCTCTAGAAGCGACAGCAACGAGAAAAGAAGGACCGCACTTCCCATGCCAAAGCGGCCAATCAGCCCCGCAAGCTCGTCCAGGCGCTCCTGCAGGGGTGTCATCCGTGGCCCACCCTCCTGTCGCGACTCCATCAGCAGTTTACCGCCAAACGAGCTCTCGCCCACAGCACACGCAAGCATGTACGCGTCCTCCGCTGTATTCACAACGGTGCCAGTCAGGAGGATCGGCGCCTGCACACCTTTCTTCTTTGGGTCGTTCTCCCCAGTCACGCTGCTTTCGTCGATCACCACGCTGAGGCCGCGCACGTAAAAGCCGTCCACGGGCACCACGAGACCAGTCGACAGACTCACAATATCCCCCACAACGATCTCCGTCACGTCAATGACCTGCTCACGCCCGTCACGAATCACTGCGATCGGCTGCGCAGAGTTCTCCTCCATCAACTGGCGGAACTTCAGCTCTTTGCGGTAGTCATTTACAGATGACACCGTCGTTACAATAAGCACGGAAACTAAGATCGCAAACCCCTCAATCCACCCCGTCCCCGTGTCCGCCTTGTCCCGGCCGGGCTCTGGAACTGTCAGACCAAGCACCAGCGACACAAATGCAGCGCCAGAAAGGAGAAGTATCATTTGGTCACTCCACGCCGCCTTGTATATCCGCCAGAAAGATAGCTCCTCCTCCTCTGGCAGCTCGTTCCTTCCAAACACGGTGCGGCGCCGTTCCACAGTGTCGCTTCTTACACCATTACTAAGATCCATCTGGAGCTTCGCGGCAATGCCCTCGACCCTCCCCAAATTCTCGTACAGCGGCATACCCTCGTTGGCACGGGCAAATATATTTTCAAGATCCGTTCGAATGCTCACCCCGACGTCGTCACCGTCTGTGAAGTTTAGACGGATTGAGGTTCTCCGGCGGACGGATTCCATCAGACGAGATCGCCGCATCTTAGTTTCCTCCTCCATTTCATCACACGAGCCATAGGAGAAAGAATTAGATGATCTCCGCATCTTCAATTTTTGCGTGAGAAAAAAAAAACTGGAGGGGAGGAGAAAGAAAAATAATAATATGCGTGTGTGTATGATGTCGTTGCCCCTATTTTAGCAGACAACAATAAAGATATGTTTACAGCTCTTGCGTATTTGAAATATACTCACTTTTTATTTGGTTTTGCTAATATCTTACGTTTTTATTGTTCTTTTTTCTTTTCTTTTCTTTTTTTTTCCTTTTTTTTTTTTTTGTTTGTTTTACGTTTTTGTCGTCTACTTTTTTTTCCCCGGTTTATGCCTCAAGTAAAGTACTAAGCGGTGTTGTAATGGCAACAAAATGGCATGAATGAGAAATAAATTAAGAAAAAAATTAAAAAAAAGAAGGAAAGAGGAAGAGACATGTCGTCTGCACCAAAATAAAAAAGAAAAAAAAGCACACAACACAAACACTCGTATAAACGCATACATGTATGACGTCGTCACACAAAAGGGTATAATTAGATGTATATATATATATATATATATATGTGAGAGAGAATGAGTTTATCGCATCAATCTCAAGTTAAAAAAAAAAAAAAAAAAAGATATTCTCTCTCTCTCATCTTAGCATTATTTTAACAATAACAACGTGTCGTCAGTTCCTTCTCTCTCCCTCTCTCTCTCCTTTACTCTTCTTTTCTTTTCTTTTTTTTCCAGTCCTTCTCGTTTGTGGTTGTCTCCTGCCTTTTCCACCCCCCTCCCAGTCTTCCTCCGCATCGCTTTGGAGAGCCCTCCCCTCGCTGTATATTTGTGCTGCCAATGTAGCTTTTGTTGTTGTTGCTGCTGCTGCTAATGAGAACCTTCTCTTTCTTTGCGTTTTTCTTTTTCTTTCCCTCTCCATCTCTGTGTGGGAAGAAAGGAGTGAGTTTACAGGTCGCGCAGCAGCGAGGTGTTGAGGAGGACTCCATCACAGAGGGACTCTAAATGCTGTGTCTGCTCGCGCAGCTGCATTAACTTCAGCAGTGTGTCGATGCGCTGACCCAGCGGGCCGTAACTCTCCTCCTTCTGACTGAAGTAACTCTCGCTGTGAAGCCCACGGGAAAGCTCATCTGCGTTGTGGCGCACAGACTCGATAAGAGCAGCCATGTAGTCGGTCATAACCTCAGAGTGCAGCGTTCTGCAGGTGCTTGAAAGCGGTGCAACGTTGAATCCACTGAGGCAGAGAAGTTGATACTCGTCCACATCCACCTCCACCTTCACCTCCCGCAGAACACCGCCCTTGCCGACATTACATTCCCGCATCAAGCGGTTCTCCCGCAGGATGTTACGTTTGTCGGTGAGTCTTGTGTAAAATTCCACGTACTCACGCGTGGGAACAAAGGCGCGCAGGTACAGTTTACCCATCAGACTCGTGCGGAATGGATCGTACACAACGAGAACGCTCGGGTTGCCATCCAACGCCAATTGTGCCAGCTGTTGCACTGTTCGTACAGAGTACGGGGCGTTGGTATAGGCACTGCAGATTGCAAAGTAACCTACGTGGTAGCTATCAAGCTCCTCCTTAAAAAACATCTTCCCCATCCTCTCGTACATCTGTCTCTCCTCCCGCTGCTGTGCCAATAGACGCTTCTCACGTTGTTCAGGCGTCTCGTCCTCCGGAGGTCGGGGGTTGATGACGGGGGGCAGCACATTCGTTACCTCAATCGTTTCATTGAGCTGCACGCCGCAAAGCCGGCCAAACAAGGCGTAGTGGCACGTGGCATTCTGCGCATAACTACCGAGACATGTCAATGCAGAAAAGGAGATGCGCATCCTCTGTGCCATGGGCTGCAGTAATGTCCCCATGCGGCCCTCCTTATCATGCAAGTGGAACTCCTCGCTGATAACCGTGTCACGGGGTGCTATCTGCACATCCGGAAAGCCGTGAAACATCACAATTCAAAAGTTATAATAAATCCCTTTTCTTTTTTTTGTTGTTGTTCCTTCTCTTTATTAGTATTATTACTAATTTGCGTTTCTCTTCTTTGCAGCGTGCGTTTTTGGCTTGTTTTCCTCTCGCGTCTTTGCCTTCAGGCGCTTCGCCGCAAGTCCGAGATACGTGAAGTTCTTCTACGGATGGGTGTTATTTGGGGGGAGCAGAAAGGTGAAAAGATATGAGGGTGTGGATTGTGGTGGGAGAGACAGGAAGATGCACAGACAGCGGAGTATCAGTGGCAAAAGGATGAAGGGAGGAAGTGGCAGCGCATGAGTGTCAGCAGTAAACACACAACTCACGTCGCATCCCATCCGGCTTCGCCCACACACACACAAACACCGGCAAGGCATTTTATTCTTTCGCCCCGTTGCAGTGGAGGCATACATTTACCGCAGCCTTACCCTCCTCTCATCCTCTGCGTGAGTGTGTTGCTAAACTCCCCCAATCTCACGACTGTTTGCTCTCCCATCACTGCCTCTCTCACACACACACACACAGAGAGAGACATTTATGAGACAATTTGCAGAAAAACACAATGAATACCCTTTTAAACAGCAATATGCATCTCACGATCAATTCGGGCCCGCCGAAAGGCATTCACGCTCCTCACCGCGATGTGGTACTCCCGCACCTGCTGCACAATGTCCGACGGCTTCACGGCAATGCCCTCAGCCCTCTCCAATTTCTCGTACAGCGGCATACCCTCGTTGGCAAAAGCAAATATTTTCTGAAGTGTTCACCTGTATAATGGACCAAACCGCTCCTTGGAGCCCGTAACATTAACAACTACCGGCCTGCCAGCGTTCTGCTTGTGGGCCATCTCTTGGCACTCTTCTTCCATGTGCAAACCCTGGGCAATCGTTATTCCAATCAAGGATGCCCATGAAGGCAATTTTATGTTTGGTATTGATGCACCCCTGCTTGAGATGCGTCCGAAAAAACTTGTGTATTCATAAATATGTCCTTAAATTCTCAAAGTGTTAAGCATTACTTTCTCTTTTTTCTCGGTGTGGCAGACACAACTACACAAATGGCATAAACAAAAATGAAAAAGTTTTCAAAGGAACGCAGTGCGGTGTAACAATAAAAATTACATGTAGAGAGCACCAAAACACAGTACATCATCAATCACCTCTAATCAATCACTTTCAAGTTTATAATCATCACAGCAAGCACTCTTATTTCACCATTATTTTTCGCACAACCATCGCCTTGAACTCCTCCAATCGAGAAAGGGACTCGGTCATTACCTTCCTTTCCTCCACGAGGCGCAACAATTCAGCCTGCAATGAAGACATAGAGCAGCGCAAAAATTCAACACGTTCGGTAAACTCCAACTGCGCCCGATGCGCCCCTTCCTTCGAAGAAGCCAGTTCCAACGCTAACATTTTTTTTTCCTCGTCACTCCTTTCAATAATTAACTTAACACTTTTCTTCCACTCACCCATACGGGCATCTTTTGACACACACGCAAGGCAATTCTTGTCACCAATCACAACCACCCTTTCACGCCGAGCCTCCTCCAGCTCCCGCTCCAGCCGCTGCACCTCCCGCGTCAGTGTGGCCACGGCCTCGTCTCTCTCCCGTGCGGCGTCGCGCTGCATGGCCTCCGTGGCACCAACGGCTCGCTCCTGCTCCTGCCGAGCCTCCTCCAGCTCCCGCTCCAGCCGCTGCACCTCCCGCGTCAGTGTGGCCACGGCCTCGTCTCTCTCCCGTGCGGCGTCGCGCTGCATGGCCTCCGTGGCACCAACGGCTCGCTCCTGCTCCTGCCGAGCCTCCTCCAGCTCCCGCTCCAGCCGCTGCACCTCCCGCGTCAGTGTGGCCACGGCCTCGTCTCTCTCCCGTGCGGCGTCGCGCTGCATGGCCTCCGTGGCACCAACGGCTCGCTCCTGCTCCTGCCGAGCCTCCTCCAGCTCCCGCTCCAGCCGCTGCACCTCCCGCGTCAGTGTGGCCACGGCCTCGTCTCTCTCCCGTGCGGCGTCGCGCTGCATGGCCTCCGTGGCACCAACGGCTCGCTCCTGCTCCTGCCGAGCCACCTCCAGCTCCCGCTCCAGCCGCTGCACCTCCCGCGTCAGTGTGGCCACGGCCTCGTCTCTCTCCCGTGCGGCGTCGCGCTGCATGGCCTCCGTGGCACCAACGGCTCGCTCCTGCTCCTGCCGAGCCTCCTCCAGCTCCCGCTCCAGCCGCTGCACCTCCCGCGTCAGTGTGGCCACGGCCTCGTCTCTCTCCCGTGCGGCGTCGCGCTGCATGGCCTCCGTGGCACCAACGGCTCGCTCCTGCTCCTGCCGAGCCACCTCCAGCTCCCGCTCCAGCCGCTGCACCTCCCGCGTCAGTGTGGCCACGGCCTCGTCTCTCTCCCGTGCGGCGTCGCGCTGCATGGCCTCCGTGGCACCAACGGCTCGCTCCTGCTCCTGCCGAGCCACCTCCAGCTCCCGCTCCAGCCGCTGCACCTCCCGCGTCAGTGTGGCCATTTGTTTTTGGTACTTTGCTTCCTGAAAAGCCATGTTTTTTTGAAGCTGTTTCACTTCTGTTACAGCGGCCCGGCCAATGCTATTTACTACCTCTGTAGGTGCTTCAAAAGATATATGACTCTCTGTCGAGGCGGAACGTAGTGCTTGAAGTTCCTCTTGCAGTTCTTGAATTAATTTCTTGTCTTTATGAATCGTTTCTTTCACAAGTTCTTTCCATCGTTCAACTCTTTGCTGAACTGCTTGTTCTATCACGTCTTCAGTTAATTCTTCGGATCTGGGAACGCTATCTGGTTTTGGGGGACACTGTACGAGAGATGGTGGCATTTCTACATTTTGTCCTCTATCCGTTAATTCTTCATCCGCTGCCAATTTTTGTGCTTTCTGAGTTGATTCCAGTTTCTCTTCAAGCTGGCGGATGCGATCCATGTCTTCCCGCATTTTTGTTTTGACGCGTTCCTGCCATAACGAGAGCTTCTCCCGCACAGCTCTCTCCAATACATCAGGTGGAATCGTTGCCGGCGTTGCCACAGAAAAAGAAGAGGTGGTGCCAGCATTGGCTTGCTGCTCTAATCGCGATTGCAGCTCAGCAATCATCTCCTGGTCGCGGCATGATGCAATTTTTACCTTCTCCTTCCAGGCATTTACTTTTTCTTGTAAGGCCGTAAGTTCTTCTGTCTTTCCATCCAACTCTGCTTGAAGGGCCCTGATGATTTCCTCGTTGCGGCTTATTTCCTTGGCGTATGCCATGCGCTCCTCCTCCATATTCTGTTGCGGCGCCAATTCACTACGATGCTCGGATGGCACCGGTGGCAGTGATCCTACTGAAGTCAAGCTTGAGTTTAAAACTGCTGCTCCAACTTCCGAAGCTGGTCGACCAGTGAGCTGCTCAACCAGTCCCTCGAGAGTGTTGATACGTGTGCTCTTCTCACGAATACTTCGTGCCTGTTTCTTTGCTATTTCAATAACTTCTTCGCGCGACATGCGCCCCAAGTCCACGATGCGGGTATTCCGTGATTGATTAGAAGATTCCATCGCGGAGCTAAAACCCCAATAAATCGCTGTACGTATGTATGTATGTGTCTTTTTGAACTTGTTTCCCTCCTTCCTTTGGGAAGTTTCTTTCCTTTTATTAAAGTTTCCCTTCAGTGATGGTCATCAGGAAAAAATAAAAAAGAAATTTCTACGCGACGCATTTTTTATGGTCCAGTATGTATCTTTTTATGTGTATTTGAAACCGACTGTGGCTATTAGTTTAATAGCCACAAGAGTAAACATCCAACCATTTAAAGAAATGCTTCTTGTTTTTCTTTTTGCTTTATTCCTGGAAAGGATAAGAAAAGTGAGGAGAAGGGAAACGAGTGACTTTGCAGCTCATCACCCCCCTTCACTTCCCATTTTGTGTTCCTTTTCTCATTTTCTTCCCAATTTTATTCGATTGGCACCTCGCCACCACCCAGTCACCCTCCAACCGCCACTCTAACGGCTCATGACAGCAGCAGCGGTGACACCACACCCACGACCCTCACCCTCAAAGAGCCGCCACCTCCGCTGCTGCCGTTTCTGAATGACGACGACGAATTGACGGAGGTCGACGATCGTGAATACCTCGGCCCCGCCGGGAGCACCTGCACGGAGAAACTCACCCCCTCCATCTGCAGACGGAGGTCAAGTTGGGCAAAGCCGGTGCGTGGCAACTGGTGTAACTTCCCCGACAACGTCTTTGGTGCGGATAAGACCGCTGTCTTTCCCGCCGCATAACGGCGGTCCTCGATAGCACCTCGTTTGTCCAAACTGGCCCTCTCTGTGCCGTTGTTGCCACAGAACTTCATCGCCGCCACCGTAAAAACGCGCGCGTCGATGTCGAGCATCCCTTTAACATGCGCACGAAGCAACACAACAAAGTCACCCGTGTCAGTCCCTTGACCCTCCCCTTTCTCCATCTCTTGTAGAGAAACATGCATGCCGGTAACCTGCAGGGTGCTCCTGCCGAGGGGATACGGCAGTGGCACTACGGCTGATGATGACAATGACGGCGTGGCAATATCTTTGGTGACGCGGGAAAGCTTAAGATCATTCACCACGTCCTTATCTCCGCCAATGCCCTGAGACCGGGCAAGAGCATCATGGACAGAGGCCACAAACACTTCTGCAAAAACATGGCGTACCATCATCTAGTCTTCCCTCCTCCCACCTGAATTCGTGCTCTCCCTCTTCTGCCTCTTATATGTGGGCTTTGTTGCTTGTGCGGTCCCCTTTGCGCTTCTAGATAAGTGCAATCACAGCAAAAAAAAAAAAAAAAGGGAATCAAATATACAGGCAGAGCACATAAAGTGGGCGAGAGTGTGTTCTTTTGTGCGTTTGTAATAAATCAGATAAATACATGTAGAACTGCTGATTTTTTTTTCCTCCCCCAACGATGTTATTCAGCCGCTTACTGCTTTTGTTCGTTTATTTGTTTGTTTTTATTTAAAATCATACTTACTTTTTCATTTTTCCCCTCCTATTCCAGTTCTTCTTCGCGGGTTAAACGTGAAAAAGCGATAACACCGCCAGAGACAGATGCCATTTTACGCAGCACTTCCTTGTGTGTGCGTTTGTGTGTGTCCGTCTCGCTCTCTCTATTTTACCCCCTCTTTCTCTTCTTGCGTGCACCCGCATGATTGTTTCCAGCGTTATTTCCCTCCCCGCCGAGGCTTGTCGTCTTCGATGTGTCCCTCCTGTTTCGTGGAGCTTGTTGCCCCTCGCCCCCCAATTTCCCGTGTTTGCGTCCAGAGGCACCGCGTGCCTCTGCCCCACGCTTCACATCGCCATCACAACCTTCGGAATCAGTCAAATCATCCTCATCGTCCTCGTCGTCGTTGTCACTCGCCATAGCGAGATGGCCCTCGTCACTCTCAAAGTACCCCGTCAGATGCACCACATTTTCCGGCGACGTCGGTGTGTCGTGCGCATTCTTGCCATTCCTATTCTTACCATCTTTCCTGACCTTCTGCTTGCTGCCGTCATCTGGGCGCTTCTCCCCCGCCGCCACTAAAATAAATGACACCTTCTGCGTGAAGACAAGCTGCAGCGGAACGTAGTAGATGTCGTGTTTTGGCGACAGAGTACAAACGGCAAAGCGATGGGGTTGATCGTGGCTCTGCACGTACAGCGTGACGGGCCCTGTGGTGGTAGATGTCAGCGCACAGTGTGAGAGCACCAGTGAACTATTCGGCGGCATGGGTGGAGTTACCGGCACACCGTCAGGCCGCATAGCCACACCGAAGAAACAGTGAAGTGACATTTCTTCCCTCCTGCTTTTGCCAAGACAAGTGTGGAGACAAACAAAGAAACAAGGGAAAAAAGAAGGGGCTTTTCAAACAACACAAAGAAGGGAGCGGCTCGCACAGACGCGCATCCGCCCGCAGTAGATTGAGTTACATGTGCGTTGATGTGCAGCCGGCACATATGCATGTGTGTGTGTGTGTGTGTGTGTTTGGGAGGGGGGAGAAAATACACCAAAAAAAAACACACACACGCAGAAAACAAGTTATAGATGACGTCTGTGGGGCTTGACAGCCCGTCACGCCGCAGAATCACTCTCTTCCTTTTTTATTCTTCTTTTCTCCTTCTTTTCTGGAATGCGTGAAGTACGTGGGAAAAATGATTGCCTTGGAAGACACGAGGGAAAAAAAAAAAGCCTAATCAACATATCTGCCTGTCCCATGTGGCTTCGGCTTCCCACCGCCCCGCTTTGCCTTTCACCCCCGTTTATTTGTGTTGGTTGTTCGTGTTTTGGCGTCAAAGTGGCGTTCTTTGGTCTCCCCCGCCTCGGAATTCCATTTTCCTCCACTTATTTACCGCCACAACTACGGATTTCTTTCCAAAAAGGCGCCGTGTACATCAACACACTCAAGAGCCCGGAACGAAGGTCACGCCCCCCCACCCCACCCCCCCCAATACACACAGGCATGGACAAACAGGGAAATGCGTGTGTGTGTGTCCGTGGAAGAAAGAAGGGAGAAAGAAACAGATATTTAATCGCAACAAAACACAAAAAAAAGAAAAAAAAACAAATAAAAAAAGCAAATAAGTACAGAGCAAAAGAGAAAAAAAAAAAAAACATCGATGCGCGGTAAGGGAGCCGTGCCAATTCATATACATAAGGATACATGGGTATCCATTGTACCTAAGTTCAAATAATGGGATAAAAAAAAAAAAAGAAAAAAAGAGTGAAAAAAAAAAAAAAAAAGACCGAAGCATCCCCTCGTAACGCCAATTGCAAGCGTCCAACATCAAATTATACCCACACCAAAAACCTCTCAACCGGTTGTTCAAGAAAAAAAAAAAAAAAAAAAGGACGCACGCACGCACACACACACACACACGCACAACAACATATATAACAGAAAGCATTTAATAAGTAAATAAATAAGGAATAAGGAAAAAAGAAAAAAACCTCACATCTGTGCACTGTAATTCGGACCGCCACCTCCCTCCGGCACACTCCAATTGATGTTCTGCGTGGGATCCTTGATATCACAAGCCTTACAGTGCAGACAGTTCTGTGCGTTGATGACTAATTTCCCATCCACGAATTCGTACACCTTTGCAGGACAATACTTCCCCTCAGGACCCTCATACACAGCAAGATTGACTTTTTCCGGCACTGAAGAGTCCTTCAGCTTGAGGTGCGCCGGTTGGTCGGCGTTGTGCGCAGTGCCGCTACGGCTATGGTTGGTGAGAAGATCAAAGGTGAGTTTCCCGTCAGGCTTCGGGTACTCGATTGGCTCACAATCCGCGGCGACTTTGAGGGCCTCGTGGTCCGGCTTGTGATGTGAAAGCGTCCATGGCTCCCAGCCGCGCGTGATCGTTGTTGTGATCCCTGTGTACAAAACACCCTGGAAGAAGTTGCGTGCAAACACCTGGCGCACATTGCGCACCGCGTAAAGTTCCTTGTGCAGCCAACTGTTGCGGAACCGATCGTCGTAGCTCCTGCACTCCACCCCATCCCGCTTTTCCTTTCCGGAAGCAAAGGCGTCATCGTATACCGCCTCTGCTGCAAGTATACCAGACTTCATTGCCGTGTGGGTCCCTTTAATCTTCGGCAGGTTCAAAAATCCGGCGCAGTCACCAACGAGCAGGCCACCGGGGAAGTGTAATTTGGGCAGAGAGACGTAACCGCCCTCAACAAGGGTTCGTGCGCCGTACAGCAGGGGTTTTCCATCCTTCAGTTGCGACGAAATCAACTTGTGCGTCTTCCACTTCTGCATTTCCATGTACGGTCGGATATGCGGGTTGCTATAGTCCAGACCAATAACGAAGCCAAGTGAAATCAATCCATCGCCGTAGTGATACATGAAGGAGCCACCGTATGTGTTGTGATGTCCCTTGTCCGTGAGGGGCCATCCAATGGTGTGCATCACCGTCCCAGGACGATGCGCCTCCGCTG
The DNA here is from genome assembly GCF_000209065.1 of Trypanosoma cruzi. NCBI lineage: Eukaryota > Euglenozoa > Kinetoplastea > Trypanosomatida > Trypanosomatidae > Trypanosoma > Trypanosoma cruzi. The sequence continues at coordinate 32,237 of NW_001849439.1, forward strand.
GCACCTCCCAAACTTCCTTGATGCCGAGCCCATATGTCTGGAAATTTCCCTCACCACGGAGACCAAACTTTTTCTCTAGCTGCTTTGTACAGGATCCGCGGCATCCTTCGGCAAATATAGTTTGCTTTGCCTTGAAGATCATGCCAGGTTCGTATTGGGGTGTTTTTTCACCCCTCTTGTTGATACCAACGTCATTCAGCTGCACCCCTTCTAGCGCCTCGCCACTGCCGTCATACACTGGCTGCGCTGCGGCAAAGCCTGGGTATATCTCCACACCCAACTCCGTCGCCCGCTCGCCTAGCCATTTACACACGGAACCAAGAGACACAATGTAGGAATGGCGATTGTGTAGTGTGGGCGGAAGCAACGGCGACTTCATGCTTCGCTCCTTATCCCGAAGAAGATATAATGCATCATTCTTGACAGCTGTCATTGTCGGCAGATCTGTGGCTTTGCGCCAGTCCGGTAACAACTCATCTAGCGAGTGTGTCTCAATACAGGCGCCAGAGAGCGTGTGCGCCCCAATCTCACTTCCCTTCTCGACGAGTCCAACCCGAAAGTCGTCCTTCGCATCGCCGGCAAGCTGTTTCAGGCGGATGGCCGCAGATAATCCCGCGGGGCCACCCCCCACAATGACAACGTCAAATTCCTCCACCATCCGTTCCACAGGCGCGCAAAAAATGCGGCAGGAACGACGAAACATGAATGAATATGGTACGCTGGCAGTGTATTTAATTAATAATGTACTATCCACCTAGACAAATCTGAATGTTCGCGGTAATGATTCCTGCAGAGATAGGAAAAGATGTAAAAAGTGAAAATGAAAATAAAAATCATAGAGAAAGAGAAACAAAGGCACATTTATTTTATTTTATTTTTTTTTTTTTTTTTTTGTGGGTGTGGGTGTTTGTTTTGGTGTCGTTTATGAATAATATTTCGTTCAATACATGTGTGTTTATTTGTTTGTTTGTGTGTGTGTGTGTGTGTGTTTATTTATTATTCTCTGTCTCTCTTCATCTTCTCGGTGGCGGGGGCACAAAAAATTCAAACGAAGGGGTAATTCCTACATATCCCTCATTTCCCCGGCCCAACGAAAAAAAGGCGTACTCAAACACGTTAAAAATAATAATAAACGCCAAGCAAAAAAAGGACAGTAACTTAAAGAGATACAAGAGGGAAGGAGATAAATCAGTGGGCATGCGCACTCACGGCCGTTCCTCAAACTTTACACAGAGGCACCCTTATGTATATATATATATATATCCCTAGTAACACGGGCATTCAAACATGCCCCGTGTTATTGAAATAACAGAACACGAGTAGAATAAAAAAAAAAAAAAAAGAACGTACATTATAAGCAGAAAATCAGCATGTTATTTCATCTGTACACTCCTCTCCTTCTTTCTTTATCTATCCCTGTCTTTTTTTTTTTTTTCCCTCCGGCATTCCACTTTCTTTCGTTTTTTTGTTTTTTTTGTTTTTTGTTTTGTTTCTTTTCTTTTCACTTCGTATGTTTCCCCTCCACCTGCTCAATCACGCCACATGGTGGCGTAGTAGCAGTAGTAAAAACAAAGTTGTTGCGCTGGCCGCAAACGTGTAGTCATCCCACCGCCACTCATGCGACACCACATCAGGCAATGTTTCTGACCCAGTGGAGAGCAGCTGCTTCGGCCCCTGATGTTCCTGTCTTTTTCTTTGTTGTTGTTGTTGTTGTTCATGAAGCTCCGGCGCCATTGACGCTTTTTCAGTTTCATTTTCCGCACCACTGCCACCGTCACCCCCGCCGCCACCACGCGCCATCGGCATCGGTAACCGCAGCATCCAGGAAAAGCCGAACTGCTGGTGCGAAAAGTACAGCCACCACCACTGGAGGTTGAGGGTCATTAACGCCAGCTTCACAGCGTAGCCGCTCCCGCCTGAGCCAAACTCCATGGCACGGTCGTAATACCGCTTTGCCAAGTACAGCCGCATCTCCTCCGCAAGAAGAGCGTCCTTGATATTCTTCGTACTCGTCGTCCTGCTAAAATTGGCTTCAATTCCACTTTTGCCTCCTCCTTCTGTCTCCTCCTCTAGTAAGGTGTTGGTAACGATGCGGTAAAGGGCATCGGAGACGCTGGAGACTTGGTCCCTGCCAGAAACGCCAAGCCCTAATTGGTACATAAATCCCAAATTAAAATATGCCTTGGGGTCTTGTTTCGCCGCAGCAGCCTCGTAATGCAGCAACGCCCGCGACATGCTTACGCCAACAAGTTGGCTCTCACCGTAGTAGTAGAAATCTCCTAGTCGCAAGTTGGCCTCCGCACTGCCAGAAAGAGCGGACAACCCGTACATTCGCAGTCGCAACATGTTAAGCGCCTCTCTCTGCGACAAAAGTCGTGCGTCCGCAAGTGGAATAATTGATGCTTCCCCAGTGGGCACGGGACGCATGGAGTTGTGATACCACTGCAGCCACACGACGCCACCGTCCATACGCAAGGCGCGCTCAGGAGGGCGACCACTCTTTGCAAAGACGCCGTCCTCAAGTTCATCGTCTGTCTCTTCAATGATGGGCAATTTATCCAACAGTTGCGCGACCTGGTACCGAGACGCGGCATGCCCGGTCTCTGCCATTGCAAGCATTTCTAAAAGCTGCGGGAAAATGTTATCTGCACTTGAAGCAAACGATGACGAATACAGCGAAGACGACGACGACGATCCATCGCTGAGTGCAAAGTACGGCACTTCGTTGCTGTGGTCGAAAATAGAGTCGAACCCCGCCACACGACTGTATAATTGCATCGCCTGTTCGCAGTTTCCCTTTCTCTGCTCATGGCGTGCGAGTTGCCAAATGGAGAGAACATTTCCTCGCATCGCTGCCAATCCAAACTGCTTGATCGCGGCGGCTGGATCATACGGCACCCCACGACCGTGCAGAAGCAGCACCCCAAGGTTGTGCGTTCCCTCCACGCTTCCGCGGTCAACACTCTCGGCAAAGAACTTTGCCGCCTTCTCAAAATTCGGTTTTCGCCCCTTCGCTGCTGACGAGTTCCCGTCGTTAAAGAAACCGATCGCGTGCAGGTATCCCATGCCGTTAAGTGAGACGGCGTCCTTTTTCTCTGCTCCTTGGGAAAAATAAGTCGCGGCGGTTGCAAGATCTCGCCCAATTGCCGGATTTGCAGTACTGTCGCCCGTGGCGTACAGTCTCCCCAATGCGCCGTATGCCGCCACATCACCCTTGGCGAGGGCGTCAAGGAAATAAAGGCGTGCTTGATGCCAATTGCGACGCAATCCATAAATTCCCTTAAAATAAGCGTAGCCAAGGGAAATGATCGCGTCCGTGGAGCCCTCGTCTGCTCGGAACATCAGCATCTGTACCATCTTTGAATTAGAATGCCCGCCATGTTTTAATGCGTCCGCGCTGAATTGCCTGGAAAACCTTTCTGTGGGATTAGGCATGCCCTCATAATTCGTAACGACGACGTCAGCGGCCTCGCGATAGTGCTCCAATGCGTCCTGGCAACTCTTCGCGACGCCCAGTCCATCTGTATACCGCCGCCCAAGAGCCATGTGAGCCTCAAATACTTTCTCCAACGCTGCAAAGGTATAATGCAAGACCGCCTTGGCATCCGATTGCGGAACGCCAATTCCATTCGCGTGTAATACACCCAGTAACCAATGCAGACGACCGTGACCATGCAAGGTTCCCTCCTTAATAAGCTCAAAAGTAGACGAAAGGTTGCCGTTGTAGATGGAACGCACAACATTTTGGTAAAGCTCCGACGGCTCCACATTCGATAATTGGCTTGGTACAAACGAGTACGCATCCGCCCCTTCCGTCTCGGTTTCGGTTGTAGGGAATTCTTTCGAATAAATTTCCTCGATACCAAATTCGGCTGCCGCATCAACCGCATTATCGCGATTCATATGATGGTTCGTTTCATCAACGTCACGGTCATTTACACTATACTCCGCGGCAGAAACTGAAGTTGTGAGCGTATCCACGTCATTCACGATTGGCATAACACCATCGTCCTCCTGTTGTACAACCAACGCAAATTCCCTCATCGCATCATTTCTGCGTTTCTCATGCCTTTTTTCCTCCGACGCCTGCAGGGGATTCTTCTCTTGTTTCTCCTCCATCACATGGGCGAGCGCAAGCGAATCGGATGGCTCAACCACACTCCGGTCAGCCTCCTTTATTCCTAACGCGTCTTTTTTCGACTGAGTTAACTTCTCGGACGCCGCGGAAATTTCATTCTCCCGTTGCAGTTCGGGATATTCCTTCACGGGTAATGCTGCCCTCTCTGTGGCCGTTTTCACCGCATCTCGTGGATCCTCCTCTGAATCACCACTGGCCGTTGACACGGACGAGGATGGACCAGAGGAGGAGGAGGGAGAAGAAGAAGAGGACAGGGCCGTAGAGGGCAAAAAAAACAAAGAAATTATTAATACTAAAAATACCGGCGTCACCGACCCCTGTGGCCGAAGGAGCCGCAGTTGCGGCAGAAACAGTCCCGACATGCAAAGAATAAATGCCGTCGCTACGACAAGCCAGGAATGTTCTGCAAAACACACACACACAGAGACAAAAAAAAAAAAGCCTTCTAATGCTGAACAAGAAGAAAGAAAAAGCACCTAACCTCCCCCCCTTCCTTGCAGTGGACGTAGCACACAAAAGAATAGATGGGGAGAAAAGCAAAAAAAAAAAAAATTTTTTTTAAGAACAATTAAAAAAAAAGATCTTAAGACATCCAAATAAAAACACAAGGCACACCACAAACATACGTATTGGCTTGCCGCTGTTGTATTTGTTGTGTTTGTTGGGATGGGAGTTTATCGCAATGAGCCTTTATTAATCGAAACGGTATCATACTCCGTTTTTTTTTTCCTTCCCAATCGCGAGAGAAGAAAGAGAAAAAAAAAGTTGACTTTTAAGGAATCCTTGTTGTTTTGTGTTTTTTGTGTGCCCCTGGTCCTCCCTCTTTCATTCATTTACTTTTTTTTTATTCCTTTTTTTTTCCTCTTCTTCTCTCTTCTTTTGACGCCCTCACTTTCCCCCTTCATCGTCCCCGTAAAAGTAGGCCTCCAGTGCCGCGGTATCGGTGCAAGCGGCCAGTGTGCACGCGAGGGAGACTCGAATCATCTTCGTGTCGTCCTCTTTTGACAACATGCCGCGCACAACGTCGCGGTGGTACGGCAGGCGTATCTTCACCTCCTTTGAAACGCGCATCTCCGCCTCGGTGCTCTCCACGAATCCAAAGCACGAGAAAGAGAACCCTTTGGGCATGTCCATTAAACTACGGTAATTTCCCAACGGTCCATTTGATGCCTCCTGCCGCTGGGTAACACACGCGAGAGGTGAAGAAGAGGGGACAAGGGAAAACGAAAGCGCCACAACACTGTGCTCCAGTGCCGCGCACACCATATCGTCCGTCATATCACGGGCATCGTCCACGCCGGCAAGCACAATCGACTCAAAATGCCTCAGTTGACCCCTGAACAACGTCGTGGACTCATCCGCTTCTGTCAGTTGCAACTCGTTCCCACCATTCTTCCGCCGCTTCTCATCCAGGGTCTCGTAATAGCAGAATATGGGCGCCAAATGCTGCTGCCAAATGGCACTACGAATAGCAGAGGCTTTAGGCTGTATACCCTGCTGCAGTGATCCCTCGCTCCGCGTTACGTTTACCGTATGCACTCTCCCAGACCACTCAGCGGTAGTAGCATACTTCGGTCTATTCATGACGGAATGCGGGTACGGGAGTCGCCCAATGACGTCGTTCACTTTCCTTTTCGTGTTTTCCAACTCGGCACGGCGCACAAAAAACCTTTTGTGCAGAACCTCCGAATTGAGGCCTTTGGTAGGACACATGAGCAACTCGCTGTCGCGCGCCCAGCGTGTCTCCCCTTCCTTCACCAAGTGAACAATGTGCTTGGGTTGTAGGCGGCGTATCGCCTCCACCGTCATGCGCCGTCCCGTGCTAAGCACCCAACCGTGTGTGTTCACCACGACAGGAAATCGTCGCTGCAGTGGCCCAACAATGGCACAAAGCTGCTCAATGGCGATCGCTGTCGCTACTGGGCAGCGCGGACGTGACCCGCCAAGGAAAAATCCCTTCACAAGTTTAACCTTCCTTGTGTCACGTGGGCGAAGAAGAGGTTGTTGGACGCAGTAGAGAGAAAATACCCCAGGGGGAGAAAACTCCGGCTGTCCGAGATCCAAATCAAGCCAGTAGCAGACACCATGCTGTGAAAATAGGGCATTTGCAATAAACCGCGCAAGAGTCGACTTGCCGATGTTCTGTGAACCCAACACAACCACCACACCGGTGCCTTGCTTCACAATGGCAGGAATTACCTCCGGTAACAAGACCGCATCAATACCAACATCATTTCCACGTGCAACAAAGCGTGGAACTTCCATAAAAGCGTCGGTTAATTTCTTCCCCTTCCCTTTAAGACGATGCCGGCGCGTTGGGGGCAGACCGTAAGGGTCATATGGCTGCACAACTAGCACAATGCTTGGCATCTTGTTCGCAAATCGTCCCCGCCAAGACCCAATCGTTGTCTCCACCCAAACCCAATCAATGGCGCCAAAAATCTCCACGTCATTATCGTCCGCCGCATCCTCATAACTTTCTCGTATCGTCGGAGGAACGACAGTGACCGGGTCGTTTTTTGCCTTGAAAGAGAATGGCACTGGCACCGGAAGAGACTCCAACCCCGCATTCTTGCTTTTTAGGCGTTGCACAGGCGTCAAAACAACCCTATCGGCTTCACTGTAAAGATTAATTTGTTTCTTTCCAAGAAAGAAACCACCAACGGCAACCTCACCAATACCAAACCCAATGATGCCACAAGGGCCCTGAACAGTGACGGGCCCGCTCAGACACATAAGTGTGTGGTGGCATGGACGCATGGCCTCTCGGGCAATGTGCATCTCAAAGAACATCGAAGTGTAGCGGTAACGGCGGTCACTAGTGTGGTTGGTCGCAGCATCCACTCCACCCTCATCCTTGACCGCCCCCATTTTCCCTTTTTGCCATTGTTGTTCCCTTTGCTGATGACGCCGGCGTTCAAGAAGACCAAATCCAGCTCGGTCTCCTTCGTTCTTGGGCGGAACATTATTATCCTTATCATCTTCACCTCCATCATCATTTTCAGAGCTCTCACTCCCGCTGGTTTCTTCCTCCTCTTCCTCTTCCTCTTCTGAAAGAGATTCAATGTTTTCGCTCTCATAGCCGGCAAAGTGTCGATCGATCACCCTCCTTTGCTTTTCCGTACGCGCATCCGCATTGCCGTCATCATCCTGTAATTTTTCATCCGACCAAGATGAGATTAGAGAAGAAGAGTCACTGTTTTCAGCCCGCCCTGTAGCGGCAAAGCGAATAAATTCATCATTGCTATTGGCAAAATGCTCGGCTGGTGGATTCAATTCTCCACTTCGCTGCTGACCCTCGCCTTGTCGAGGTTGAGGTCGAGGAATTCGGCGCACCGAAACCAGCGCTCTCAAATCATCACCTGCCTCAATATCCGACGCTGACGCGTGATGTTTTGCCGCAGCCAGCTTTTTCGAGTGAATTACCTCAGCGACACCTTTTGCCGCACTGTCCCCCTCAACGTTCCCCATACCGGATGCGGGCGGTGTCTTTCCGAGGCGTGTCAGCACTTTATCCGGTAGTTTTAGCCGCTTTACCGGTGGCGCCGTGTCCATATCGTCCCTGTTGCCCCCTTCCGGCAATGCGGTGACGGCGTCGGACGGCGCCCATGGGTGGACCAAAGGAATTCCCCCGCCGCGAGTCGTGGTCTCCTCTGCCCCTGCAGACACCTCGGTGGTGCCAGTGAACAGAAGCCGCCTCGTCCTCCGCATAGCCACTAGGATCAATAGAGAAGAAAAAAAAAAAAAAAAAAAAGCAAATCCAAAAATAAAAGAAAAGTTCAAAAATCATTCGATAGTCTAACCTAATAAAACAAGTATTTTCTCACGTCAGGCTCAAACAGACAAACAGAAACAAATACCCTCCAAGAATATCCGCAGAGCGCACACTCGGAGGATTGATGGAATGGTTCCACGGCACAGAGTGACCACTCAAGTGAAGACGTAAAAAAAAAGGAAAAAAAAAAGCTGATAAAAGTCTCTCTCTTCTCTTTGACTCCGTTTTTTTTTTTCCTGCTGTTTTTCTCATCCCCGGTCCACTGGGCGCCCGTGCATCGCTCATCCGTCCTTCTCCGATTCTCTTTTTTTTGTCACCACTCTGGTTGTCTCTAATTATTCCATTAAACGGGAATGTGTGCACACAGTCTCACCCTCTCCCTCTTCTCTCTCTTAGTGCACGTTACTTTTATTTTTATTTTAGGCAAAAGCAAATTGTATTTTAAAGGCCACGGACAGAGACACAAACACACACACACTTGCATACAACATTGTAAAATCAATGGTGTTGCCCGCTTCACCGGAATTAACGAACTGTCGCTCGCCCTGCAGTCACCTCCAACTGTTGACTCCTTCGTTTATTCCCCTGCTTCCTTCGTCCCGACTGCAAAGGTGACGGTCTTTCCGTTCTCCTTTCGGCCCGCTGCTGTCTTCTTTTCCGACGCTGCTATCGAGGCATTCAACTCGGCTCGTGCTAAGAGTTGGCGCTTCTGCTCTTCTAGAATACGGGAAAGGGACTCCTGCGTCCTCTCTGACCGCAATTTGCGGCGGGAGCTGCGGACCAAAAGACGCTCCTGCATCTTTCTCTGCAACAACTTGGCGTGTGCTATTCTCTCCCGCAGTGTCATCTGCGCAGCCTTTTCGGCAGACTTTGCAATTTCCAACGCCTTCTTGTGCTCCTCGTCAAACACGCTGCTACCAGCGGCCTTCTTTGTATTCGGTCGTGGGGTTTGCCGTTCCGGCTGGTCACTTGTGTCGCTTCCGCCCTTGTGAAAATCGTGCGTCCGTTCCACCCCGGCGTGAGGAGTTAAGGAGATCTCCTTCTTGCTGCGCTTCTTGGGCGGCTCTTCCTCCTCGGTTGCATTATTCTTCTTCCTTTTCGGATGCGTCTTTGTTCCCTGCGCTTCCCTTTTACTGGAGTCGGTTGCTGCCGCTGTCTCCTCCTTATTTTTGTCCTCATCTTCACCAGCCTCGGCGTCAACAACTTCCTGTTGAGCCTGCGTCTTTTTCTTCCTTTCCTCCTCCATTAGAGCCGCCTGTGCCCCTTCGCTCTTTGCTAGTAGGGCCCTTCGACTACGTACCTTCAGCTCTCCGTCTTCGCTGATACGAAAGCGCAGAGCCTTCTGCCTGCGTATATTCTCCAGTATCTTCTCCCTTTCTGCCTTCAGCGAATTAGGAATTTCACCCTTGATGGGCAGCACACAATTTAGTACGCCATTTTTAACATCAAACTCGTATTCCGCCTGATTGGAGCTAATGCGCATTCCTTCCGGTATAGGAAGCTCCAGTCGGTACTTCTTTGTGTGCTTACTCGTGTCAACAACAAGCATCTCGTCCGTCGTCTCGCTAACATCCACATGTACCGGGGGAACATGGTGCAGTTTCACATCCACAAGAATTTGTTCCTTCTTGTAGTGCACCTCAATGCCATACGGTGGTTCTTGTAAACGGGGGTGCTTCGACGATGCCGATGATGCTGGAGAGGCGGAAGAAGGGCGTTGCCGCTTCACTCCCTTTTTTTTATCCCCGCCCACGTTCACGCTGCCGCGCTTCGCGCGTCCCGACGTTGCAGAAGGGGTATCCGTGAGCATCCGCTGTCGCATCTCCTCCACTTCAGAAGGCAAAATAATGGCGCCCCTCCGTCTAGTTTGGGTGGTGTTGGTGGTGGGCCCCGTTGCGTTCTTCATGCGCTTTTCTTGTCGACGTTCTCTCGCCGCCGACTCCTTGCGGGAAAGCCGCGACTGCTTGGCTATCTTGCGGAGCTCCGCCTCCTCCTTCCTCATCTGCGAGGACGACGGCATTTTCAACGCTGCTCGCCCTCCGCGCCAATAATTTCGGCTTCGCTGCCTTCTCCCCCTCCCCCTTCTCGACTCGTGCACACGAATCCTCTGTGCGCTCAGCCAAAGGAGCCAAAAGAAAGCAAAAAAAAAAAAAAAAGAGTTTTTACCACGCGGTTCCCCCTCCTTTTTTTTTTTTTTTTTTTGTGTGTGTGTGTTTAACCACCTCCAATTTTTATCGCTATTTCCCCTTTTCCCCCTCCTTTTTTCCTGACGTCTGTCCTGCGGCCCCCCACTCCACTCCACCCCCCAACAGTCAAAAGAGCAACGCAAAGAAACAAATGCACACCAAACAAAACAGAGTGTAAACAATCACAAAACAACAACAACAACAACAAAAGCCAAAATAATAGGAATAGCAATAATTAAAAAAAAAAAGGCAAAAGAAAAAACACAGAAATATATATATATATATATATATATACCACTATCCATCAATATACGTATGCATAAGCATACGGCCATATATAGGTATATATAGGTATGGATAAAGAAAGCGAGAGTGAGAAAAGGATTTAAATATACATATGTAGCCACATATACAAGTTTATTTACATTCATGTAAATATGCATCCAAAAGCGGGTACCAAACTGTTGCCTCTCAACATCCCTGTGTAAATAGGGCGCAGATGTACATTGAAGGTAAAGCAAACAAGAGAAAAAAAAACAACACATACGTATATATTTATATTTATATTTATATCGTAACAAAGAAAATGAAAAATCCAGCAAGCACAAAATAAGAAGAAGAAGAAAAAAAAAAAAAGAAAGTTAGATGGTTGCCCATCTTCATGCAGTCGTCTTGTTTTTTATTGTTGTTTTTTCGTTTTGTTTTGTTTCTTTTTTTTTTTTATTAATACTTTTTTTTTTCTTCATTTTGTCTCCTGCCTTTCCGGTCCCGTCTTCTTTCTGCTTTTTTTCTTTTCTTTTCTTTTCTTGTTGTTGTTGTTGTTTCCTTTGCGGGACATTCCCCCTGCACGCCAGATCCTGCGGAGAAAAAAAAAAAAAAAATAGCACGACTGCAGTGCACCTTCATTTTTCGTTGCCAGCGAAATTTCGCCCACCGAAGACGGTGGCAGTCGTGCAAGAAGAGAGAAGAGGAAGAAGAAGAGAGGGAAAATGCATGGATGGTGTTTTGAGACGGTGGCTTTAAACTCCGCTGCAAAACAAACAATTAAAAAATAAAATAAAACACAAACAGAGAAACATAACAGAAAAAAAAAAAAAGGGGGGGGGGAGAAAAAAAGACGCCAGGGCTGCGCTACAACGTCCATGGCACCATTTTCTCCCCCAAATGCAACTCCTTTGGTTTGAGGGTCCACCACCTTTTTTTTTGGCACGCTTTTGCTCGCAAAGTTTGTGCCGACGGTGACGGCTGTCCTCCTCCTCCTCCCTTTTCTTCTCGTTGTTCCTCCTCCTCCCCCTCCTCTTGTCGGCCGGTGTGACTCGGAGCGCCTCTGGAAGACGGCCACTGCACACACCTCTCCAATGCCGTAATGGGAGAAAGGTGGTGCAGGTCAAACCCAGCAACCTGACGCGAACGCTTAATGGTCGCAACCGCACGGCGCTCGTAGAACCCCATACTCCCCGTGGCGTACCATTGACTCTCCGCACCGGTGCAACGACCACTTCCATCAGCATTTATCATGTTATTGAAGTGCAGGTAAAACTGGGCTGTGTTTTCGCAGGCTCTTCGTATTCGTGCCACAGACGCCGCCTGCTTCGCACCAACAACACTGGCAAGTGTTGTTTCGTCCGATGTGGGCTTTGACCGTTTCCCATCGAGTGGGTTAGGTGCCGTCAAAGAGGGCCAAAAAAAAGATGACGGGGTCGTCACGGTCATACCAAAACCTCCAGCGGCGGAAACCAAGCCATATTTACAAGTATCAGACAAGCCGCAGTTTCCTGTAGCTTGCGTGGATGCCATCTTCTTTTGCTGAGACATTTGAGAGCAAAGAGTTTCTCCTTCCACCGATTCGCGTTCCACAACCGTCGATTGTCGAGTCCGAATTTTCAAAGAGACAAGTTCCCGTCGTACATTGCGTACTGTCAATTTTTCAGCGAGTTCCGATACAGTCTGTCGTCCCATGGATCGAATTGGTTGCATACCTGAAGACACTGTGCGAAATAAAAATGACCCCGGCGACGGTTGCTGTTGTCCCTGTGACGCCTTGCATGACGCGGTCGACTTTTTGAATAAAGCGGAAATGGTAGAAGAAAGGGAAAAATTCTTCAACGGAACTAATTCCTTCCTCAACGAAAGCGGAGGACTAGCGCTGTCATCAATAACTTGGCTTTCCAGTGCAATATTATCCCCCCATTCCGGTGAGTGCATCAATGTTGACTGTAATGAAGAAAAAGTATTCTCTGCAAAGACACCGTCTTCATGCATGTGTCGCTTCCCCGCATGCAACTTGGAACCTGGTTGCCGGGGCATCAAATTAGATGGCAGCATAGAGGAAAGTTCTCCGGTGTGCTGACATGAATCATTACCCGCGTTAGAAAAAAAGGATCTCTTGCAGTTATCTGGACGCCGACGAAAAGGAAAATGATGACTTTGTTCGTGACGGCTGCAGCTACGACTGGAAGATCGCCCAGCTCTGTGGGGCGAGTGAATTCGCGGCGGTGACTGCGGCCTATCCCCCTCCCCCTGAATCATGGACTGAACGGCGCTTGTCGGCCTCATTACGCCCACATTCCCACCAGGTAAACTTGCCTGCAAACGCTCCTCAGCCTCCGCTATTATTGCCTGCTCTCGCGCACGAAACCGACGTAATCGTTCACGGTGCTGCTCAAGAACGGCTTTGCGACTATCAACTCCTGTCATGAAAAAATACAATTCGCCTTTAACACGTCCTATGGTTTCAATAACTACCGAGCGAAGCGTGTCTATTGTGTGGATAAAAAGCTGCTCGTCATACTCCCATTGCGTCATGCTTGGAAGCGTCCTCTCAACAAGTCCAGAAAATGCAATCTTCTCAAGTTGTTCCTCCGTAAATTTGTCTGGCATGACACCACTTGTCCACGGCACCTTTAAAGGTCCCAGACCGGCCCGTTCCGCGGCGTGCCCCATAGCGGCCTCACAAACAACAATGGTGGCCCAGCTCAGCAGTGTCTCACGGTACGTATGAAGAAAGAAAGAACGAGAAGATGCCGGTTCAAATGACATGTTTAAGATACTCTGAAAAATATCCCTAAAACTCTTAACAACGTCCATCAATAGTTCCAAAATGACAGGTGGGAAGAAATCCGCAATTTCATCCATACTTATCAATCGGTTTAAGCGCACACTGTCGTAAATGACCCGCATAACAGACTGAAGTGGTAGCAGCGCAGGTTCCGGATGCATAAAGTTATTCATGGCGGAGAGGATTGTGTTATTCGCGCCATCAGAGGCATGTTGTTGTTCCGATGCAAAAGAAAAATCCACTTCTTCTGTCATTCCCTTGGGTGTTGACTGTGGCGACCCGCAGGTACTAAACGGTGCAACGCCGTAACCACCAAAGGCAATAATGAGGAGTGGTGCGAGGGTCTTGGGGCGCCAATCATCCGCCTCCTCAGGTGAATTTACTCGCGAATTTTTACCGCTTTTGAAAGTCTCGACGGTATTGGCATTTCCATTCATCAAGCCCTGGCTGCCTTGTAACGTGGGGTCCTTGGAGCCACTGGGAGGACGTTGCCATAATGCGATGCCACGCGCGACTCGCAGTGGAAGCCCACAAGCATGAAGAGGCGGACGCTGCATCATTGGAACAGTGGAGGAAAGCCAGATGCCCTTCTGGAGAGCCACGCTTTGCAGCGCCTGTGTGAGCGACATGGAATCCTGATGAAGGAAGTAGCGATTGTCCACTTTTGTCTCCTCATTAAATGCCGTCAATGGCTTATTATTATCCGACTTCACCTCACTCACATGACGCAATTCCGTTAATTGTGGTTCTGTTTGGGTCAATTGTGTGGGTGAATCTCTTTTCCTCCAATCGCCAACCGAAAACGCTTCTCGTGTTCTTGAGCAAGACATAGCTTCCGCCTTCCGAATGCGTTGACGTAACGTACGGTAATCTTCCGGATCCCCTTCGTACAGCTCCACAGGGAGGGAGCGCATAAGAACGTATGTCGCCAAGCGTCCGGTAGCCTCGGCGCATTTCTGCACAGTGGGCTCCTCTGCGAGCCATTTTAACAACTGTCTCACATGGCTGTGTGGCGCCGCGTCTACGGGCGTATCAAGAAGAGTCTCACAGACACCTGTCAAATCTTCAAAGGGGTAATTTTGAAAGCCGGCCGTTCTACATGTCGATGTGCGGCCATCATCCCTCCCTCTTCTCGATTGCTGAGAAACCAAATCAAAACTCAACAGTGCTTTCATGAGGTGCCGCCGTACCCCCTGTGTGCGGCGTTCCTGCTCAAAAGCGAGCGCATCACGCGGCGCGTCGTCAACATGTTCGCCGTTGCTTTGCTGGATAATTGAGGGGTCGGTCTCATATAAAGGAAAAGACTCATCCAATCCCGAAAGTCCCTGCCAATGCGGAGCAGAGAGCGTCAGTTCAAAACGTCGCCCCCAATCGTCACACCCAGGTGCCATTGATGATTCCTTGCTCCGGAACGCATATTCTTCTGTCGGAGAGTCAGGTCTCCCCTCCTTCCCTTGCTGCTGCTCCTGCTGCTGTTGCTGCTCTCCACTGTCCTCCGCGTGTAGCAGTTGCGAGAGAGCAGGCACTGGGAAGACTCGTTTGCTCCAATCAAACGTTTTCCTGTTGTAGAGTTTCTCGTACCGATCAACTAGGTAGCGAAGCTGCTCGAGTAACCTCTCCTCAGCATTTACAGAGTCCGAGTGAAGCAAATTTTCTTTGCGCAAAGATTCCGAAACTTCATTCCCGCCGTCCTTCTGAGGTTCCACATGTTCGTTTATGCAATCCCTTGCGCCGGTGTCAGACGCGCTTGGCGTTCCATCGGGAGCAGCCACACGAGTAGTTGCCTCATGAGAAGAAAAAGACGTGGGAAATTCGGAGGGCGACGGTGTAGAGTTGGCCTCCGTCTCCCGTATAAGTTTTTTCGCCGCGTAGTACGCGTAGATTCGCTCGCGTCTCTCTTTTGGTGTGGGCCGCACATAGCGAACCGGGGCATAAAAAATGTCGTTTTTCCCCTTCTTAGTGGATTCGCCAGCCCCTCTCCGCCCCGCAGAAGCAGCAGCGGCTGGAAATCCCTGCCCGTTAGCCCCCGTCGGAGAAGAACAGTGTGCGAATGGGGGGAGGGTGGAAAATGCCGCATTTGGCACCTTCTTTGGGTTCACTGCCCTCGTGCCAGGGTCGGGTTTAACGCCGACGGCTGGTGTGTTTATCGAGTTGACTAGTTTCTTCCCCGCTTTTTGCAAGTGGCCGTCAGCGTCACCGGTAGCCGCAGCCGCCCCGGCTCCACCCGCACCCCAAGGACGGGGATTGCCGTGCAGCGGCAGCAGTTCGTCCCCAATTTTGTTGTCCTTGTTGCTGTTGCTGTTGCTGTTGCTGTTGGTGGTGGTCCTCGTCGTCGTGTAGGGACTTGCGGGCCGCGACTCGTGTGATATTTTCCTTTTTGTCGTGTACATGTTTCTATGTGCGTTGGTGCGTGCGTCACTTCGGCCGGAAGAAATAGAGGCAGGCCGCGAAGGATACTGCGGGTGGATGTAAGAATGTGGCACCGCCCAGCCACAGACAGGCGTGTCCCTCCTCCCCTTTTTGTTTCCTCTTCTTGTTGTTGTTGCTGTTGTTGTTGTTTGGTTCAGGAAGAGAAAGGGAGCGAGAGGCAAAAAGTAAAAAAAAAAATAAAATAAAAAAAAAAGGAAACAGACGTGTGGAAGGTCGGCAACTGCAGGTAAGGCGAGAAATGAAGCACAACACAAACACCGTCGGAAGGGGGGACCGGTGGAGACGGTGAGCGCCGGTGCGAGAAATGAGACATGACAGAGAAACACACATCGACGGACACACAGAAATAAATAAATAATTGTTGTTTGCTTCTTTTTGTTGTTTTTTCCCCCTCCTTTTTTTCTTTTTTTTTTTTTTTATTATTATTGGGAAAAGGGCTGCATCACCTCTTGTTTATCCTTTGTTCCTTATGTCTTTCACCCCACCCCCCACCCCTCCTCCTTCCTCTCTCTTCGTGGTGTATATTATATCGACGCCCTCCGTATTCGAGAGCCAATGTTGCACCTCTCGTGTTCTTTTTTTTTTTTTTTTCTTTGCCTTTCATTCGTCTTTATACAATATATATATATATATATATATGTGTGTGTGTATATAAGGGTTGACGTCGGTGTTCATTCCACACACACACACACACAAGTACATTTTCTGCTGTTATTTAATTACGGCGCACATGAAACATCATGTCACGTCAAGTGTACATGTGAGTCTCATTACATGTGTAACTTCGGTCTGTCTGACTGTCTGTTTTGTTTTGTTTTTTTTTTTATTTTTCTCCGTTTCCATGTCCAAGTAAATGCACACATACGCATATATATATGTATGTATGCATGCATGCATGTATATTTATGTGTGGGCAGGCGGATTATACATCGTGAGCACACATACACATACACATAAAAAGAAGAAAAGGCAAATAAAAATAAAAAACATTAAAAAAAGACGCATGCACGCAAGCATGTATGTTACTTACATGTATAAATACACATGTATAAATGTATAAATATATAAATATAAGAAGAAGAAGAAAGGGCCAAAAAAAAAAAAAAAAAAAGGGGGGGAGAGGGAGGGGAAGATAAAAATAAAGAGATGTAAGAAAGATATAAAGAGGAAGGAAGGAAGGAAGGAAGGAAGCATGAGAGAAAGAGGGGAGGGGATGGAGGGGAGGGGGGGAAACAAGCAGATATTTAACAATAAAATGCAGCAGATGGCCTTTGCCAAATGTGAGAAAAGAAAAAAAGAATGAGAGAAGAACCCCGCACAATACAAATGAAAAGAAAAAAAAAAAGAAAAAAAAAAAAGATCATATATCCAAAACATGCACACACACACAGCCATATAAAAACGCATACATGTCTGTATAGTGATATATAATAAAGAAAGAAGGAAAAAAAAAAAAAAAAAAAAAAAAAAAAAAAAGGCATCCGCAAATACATATGAGTTTCATTGGGGATTTAATTACACACACACACATAAAAAAAAAAAAAAAAAAAAAAAAAGAGGGGACGGGAGGGGAGGGGAGGGGAAAGGGAGCTTCGCAACAGACCCCATTGGCCGCCACCGGAAAAGAGGGGGAATAAAAGGAAAACAATCACCGCCCATTCAATTTTTTTCTTTTTTTTTCTCCCCACCGCCCCACCGCCCTTTTTTTTTTTTTTTTCGTTCTTTTTTGTTGTTGTTTTTGTTTTCCCCCCTCGGCCACACCGGCACATAAATGGAGAGGAAACGTGAAGAGGGGGAGCGGCAAATAACTCGCCTCCTTCCCCATCTTTTTTGGGTTTTTAGGGGATTTTGGGATTATTTTTTTTTTTTTTTTTTTTTGGGGGGGGGGGGGGGGGTTCGCAGGCAACCAAGGAGGGACCGAAGCGCAAAAAAAAAAAAAAAAAAAAAAAAAAAAAAAGAGGGCAGAAATGAAAGAAAAAAAAAAAAGGATGGGGGAACGCAGTGATGGTGAACGAGAATAATGGCGGTGGTAAATAAACGCAAAAGTGAACAAGAGGGAGGGAGGGAGGGGAAAAGGAGGTTTAACGATTAGGGGAGGAGTAGGAGGGAGTCCACATGATAAAAGAAAAAAAAAAAAAAGAAAAATGTAATCAGCAACGAAAGAGAAAAAAAAAAAAAAACGATGAAAAAAAAAAAAAAGAATCATGCAAACACACATTTTATTTATTTATTTATTTATTTATTTTTATATATTCATGTATACATGACAATTCCCATCCCAATTAAAACCACGCCATATATATATATATACATTCAAGACATAAAAATAAATAGAGGTACGTCCATATGTCTCTTTCTCTCTTTCTCCCTCGTGTTGACTGGGCAAACCCGACACACACACACACGCGCACAAACCACACATCCCCCCTATGAGTCTTAAGTGCATGCCACCGGCCGCCGGCGCACACACACATATCCCACTCAACTGCCCGGATAAATACATCCGTGCACGTAAAATCAAACAACAAAAAAAAAAAAAACGGTGAAGATATTCACACAATACAGCTTCAGTGCACACATACACACGCACACACACGTAATCTCAAGAATAATTTCAAAAAGAAAAAAAAGAGGAGAAAAAAAAAAAAAAACGAAAAAGAGCGTATGTGTGATTGTGTGCGGTAAAGGCAGAATAAACAGAAAGAAAGAAAAAGAAAGAAACACCTATCCTTGGAAAGCACAGACAAACACAAAAAAGCACACATGTCTTTTCCCCCGTCCCCCTCCTCCGCTCCGTCCATCAAGACCAATTAATTAATTATTTTTTTTTTTTTCGTTTCTTTCCTTTCTTCCCTTTTCCCGGCCGTTTCTTCCCTTTACCGCATGTCAAGAACATCGCATTTCCGGCCACTCGCCGCCGTTCGTCTCTTCCAAGCACGCAGACTGCACAACAGTTAGTTATTCTTGATTTTTGTTGTTGTTGTTTTTGTTTTTGTTTTTTTTT
>NW_001849439.1:50927-70101 GCF_000209065.1 Trypanosoma cruzi
CACCGGCCCACTGCCAACTACATCCGCAGATGCGCGCAGCCCGTTTGATGCCCCTCCTCAGCGCACATCGTCACGCCACCCCTTCTTTCCCCCTCCCCAACACGCACACAAACAAAAAAAAAAATGGAAAAAAAAATCACATGTAAAACGACGTGTAGCCCATACAGACACAGCAAAAAGAAAAAAAAACGCAAAAAAAAAAAAAGAAAAAAAAGCGAGATTACTTTTCATGGGAAAAAAAAGGCCATCGCGCCTAACACGCATAAGAAAAGGAAAACAGAAAAGGCCAGGTTCAAAACCCCCATCTGTATTGCCGCCTCCTTTGGAGAAAAAAAAGACTTCTTGACGCCGCTATTGCCGTCATTTTTGCGTTTCTTCAGCGGCGTATTAACCACTGGTGCCGGCACCCGCAAACCCGTCAATTGTGGGCGCGGGTTAGGATTCGATGTGGCACCGTTTTTGCGTCTTTTCTTTGTTGTTGCCGCTATCGCTACGGACGGGTCAGCAAAGCTGGCGGGACGTGCTGCGTCCGTCGCCGATGTCTGCTTCAACCCATCCGTACATTCATTCCGTCCCGTTTTCACCTCCTCATCCTGTTTTTCAAACCCTGCAGTTACCACCCCGGGAGTATCCTCATTACATGTCCTAATCGCACCGTTTAAAGCCCGAGCCCCAGCTGCATCCTCGAGCGTCTTTTTCTTTTCTTCCCCCTCTTCCGTTTTTTCCTCTCCCACTATCACCACCTTTTCCCCCTCCCTGCCGGTCGCATTGTGCACTGCGCTAATTGCCTCCCGGGCGATCGCCAAGCACAGCAGGTGATCCGTCTGCAACTGTGCGCGCTCCTTCTGCTCCGCCTTCGCGAGGGCTGTGTGGGCCTCCACACAGGGGACAATGACCTCTTGACATACTTTGAAGATGAAGTTTATGTCCATCACCCGTTGACGCCCCCATGCGACCGCCATCCGCAACTTCTCTAGCGTGTCCCCTATGGCCTGGCGTGCCCCTACAATGGCTGACGAGGAAAATCGCAAGACAGTGACGGCGTCATCGCTTTCCCCGTTGCTCTTACCAAATGATCTTTTACACGCCGCTCCGGAGGGCCTGTTATTTCCCGTAGCCAGGCATTTCGCTGCGGCTGCGAAGAGGGAGACGCCGTCCTTTCGTTTCCGCCCATTTTTTGCGGCCGCACCTCCATTTATACTGTTCTTGCTATGATGCTGACGCACGCTCATAATCACAAAGGGCTCGGCACGCAAGCGGCTTTCCAGTTCTTGGATCATCTCTGCCGCGTCCTTGACGCACTCGTCAAACGTGGCGTAAGTGTTATTGGGGCCATGGCAACGATTTGACAATGTTGTTATGGCTTGCTGCAGTATTTCATCCCCGTTCTCGGCCTCCGCAATTGTTCCAAAAAATAAACAGAAAAAATTCAAAGCTCCTGTTTCCTTCTCATTCCCGTATTTGGTTCCCCGATTTTTCCTGCGACATGATGTTATCTGCTTCTCGGAGGCAAGCGGAGACAAAAGAGAGAATAACTGGCACTGAACTGCCTGCAGCGTCTCTGTGCCCCGTCGTCTACATTCTGAAAGATCTTGCGCCAGCGACAAAATAGCGTGCTTTGTCTCATCCATGACTAATTCTTCTTCTCCCTCCTCCTCCTCCCCTACCACTGACGTCCCTGCCACCTCCACACCAGTCGTTTCTGGCGATTCCGTCAAGGGATCAAGAACTCTGTCCATTTTATGCAGAAAAAGATTGCTGCCATTGCATTCAAGATCCCCACTCACGCTACGATTTTCTTCCCCCTCCTCCATGCTCTCAGGGTTCCGACTCCCCATAGTGTGAGACTCGTGAGAGGTTGGGCTCTGCGTCAGCACGCCGTAGGGATCATGTTGTGTCTTCACACTGCCGGATGGCGTTGCGGTTAAAATTCGAGGTGGGAGGGGCTTTGGTGATGGCGGCAATCGGTCCCAAGTGTCCCGCAGCTGCTGCCACGCCCTAAACACCTCCAAACCAGTGCGTTGAACCCAGGCGGGGACACGGCCATCCACACCAATCTCGCCCACCTCTATGGCACTTGCACCCAAGACAGCAAACCGCATAGGAAAGAGAGATGTCAGAGACTCAAACGCCAACATCTCTGGCTTCCAACGCAGCGCATCACCGGCACGGGTACGTGTGACACGGACAACCGCATGGATTGAAAGTTTAACTTCTTCTTCTCTTACACCTTCTCCTGTGGATGTTTTGCTTTCATCCTCCTTGTCAGCTTCAAGAGGCTTGTCATAGTTTTCAATCCTCAGGGTAAGCACAATGGGTGTGGGCGGTTCTAATGCAGTACATGGTGGCAGCAGAAGATGATGAATAGGTTTAAAATTCATCGTTCTGCAGCTGCATGTGCAGTCCAACGTGTCTTCATCTTTACTGCCGTCTCCAACAAATGTGCCGGTGCTTTCGGCTTGCAGGAGTTCATCACGGGTTAAAGTCGGAACACAACGCACGGAAACCGACATAAAACTCATGACTCCATCGTGAATAAGCGAGCGAAGTCGCCGTGAATACATAAGGCGAGAGGTTGAAAACTTCATCAGTGTATCAAGATCCTCTACATTATTTCCAACACCGCCATCGTCCAGAAAAGGCGAATGAACAAGGTGAATCGGAATGTGTGCACGCACCTCATGATAAGTGCTGTTGCAGCTGTGGTCATTCAAACAAGGCACAATACAATTTGGAAGTCGTGCTGGAAAAAAACTGACACCCATTCCTTTATTCATGCTGGGAGAGAGAAGATGTGCAGTCATTTGGCTCCACATCTGCAAAACATAGTCAAGACGATTCGTTCTAACGGCATGCCAACCCATCGCAGTGTCTGGAAAAGGAGAAGATGCGAACGTCCATTCATGTGGGAGACGAAGCGGAGAAGATGCAATGTCGCTTGCCTGTGTGTCCAATACTGAATCCCCTATCCTTGATATTCGGTCAAATCCACACGATTGCGGGGCGTTGCCACACATACAGCTTATAAAGTCCTCGGGAAACGAGTAAAGAACGATGGAAGCAGATGTGTCATCCCTTTCCCTATCGTCAGTCACCGCATTCGCATTTTCCCTGCATCTCTGGCGAAGGAGGAGCGGTGCTGTCAATGAACTGAGTGTACTCATCTGTTCCCCTGATAACTGGTTTCCCTCTTTTTTTTTTTTTGCCTTTCCTGCCTTGCGCTCTATGTATACGCAAGTGCTTTTTTTTTCCTTTCTTTTCTTATGTTCTCTCCTTCTCGCTCCCTATTTAATTGGTGCAACGGTATTTTTCTTACAGCCCTGTCCGTTTAATGATTCAGGCAGGAAAATGAACAAAAGGGCTTAGAAATACAAATTGTGACAAGCACGCTTCACCCCTCTTTCCGTCGGCCTATAAATTTTGCGTTTCTAATTATACAATTCCTCAGCGTGCCCAAACTGCGCCTGCCGCTATTCTCTATCCTTAAGCACGGGTGTAATGTATGTATGTATTTATATGTATGTTTGTGTGTGAGGGTAATATACTTCCTTCCTTTCCTTTTCCTTCCTTTTCTTCTTTTTATTTTTCAATCTCTCCCTTCTGTGTTGTATAATTTAAAATGACAAATGCACTGTTCTTCTGTGCGCGCTGCCACCCGTCCCCCCCCCCCCTCCTCGTGACTCTCACTGTTTGTCCTCTGTCCCTTTTTTTTTTTCTTGTGGTGGTGATCCTTATTGCTGTTTCTCTCTCTCTCTCTCTCTCTCTCTCTCTCTCACTCGCTTTCCTTATTTTCTTTTTTCGTTTCCCCCCCCCGTCGTGCACAGCTGACAGGTTTGCCACGCCAAGGGAAAAAGGGGGAAATTATAATGTATGATGCACACCACACTCCCGCCCCGCCACCGGCACACACACTCAGCAATGAATTTTATGAATGCAGAAGACGATCCTTCCTCTTATTTCCACTCAACTCGGCCCACGTGTATGTGTGTTTCCGTGTCGTCGTCGATGTGGTACTCCCCTCCCTCACGTTCCCCCCTCGCTCTCTGTCTTCTCAATGGACTAATTCTTCTTCGTTCACAGTCAGCCGAGCCGCAGATGACGGTGAGAAATGTGGCAGTCCAGCAAACCCCCGCGCACCGCTCTTGGAATTGGTGAAGCAAGCAGCAAAAAAAAGATAAAAAAACAAAACTTTGCCAAAAAAAAGAAGAAAGAAGAAGAAAAGAAAAAAGTTTTGTAAAAGGTAAGGCGCATTGCCAGGTGTAAAGACAAGAAGGACAAATAGGAATGTAAATAACTCGTCCTGCCGCCCCAATTCTCCTCCTTTTCTCATTGCCCACCACCATTAAAAGCAGAGACGGCAGCAGCAGTTTGCCAGGAGAGTGCGGCGTCACAAAACATGGAAATTGAATTGCTGCACAAATATAATTCTATGGAGCCTTCTTCCTCCTTTGCCTTTCGTTCTTCCTTTCCCGCCTGAGTTCTAAGGCGCGCTACTGATGCAAGCGGGAGGCCATCTGCATGTTCTTCTCCACCACGCCCATCATGCCGCCCACCCAAAGCTGTCGGTCCGCCTCTGTCAAGAACGAAACCGCCACATCGCGCTTCTCAAACCGAAAGACAACACACATGCCATCAGATACCGGACGTCGGCTGTGGTCAAGGACAACCCCCCTACTGCGCCGAAACAGTTTTCGGAATGCGCCGCCAGCATCCGAGGTGAGAAGATGAACGCCCAGTAGGCTGAGAAGCTTTAAAGCCTCACTGGGCTTTCGATCCGTCGCGGTGGGATACCACACCAAGTGCGGCATAAGCGCCTCCTCGCCACGATGTTCTCCAAGATAATCCTCCACACGGAAGAAACGCGTGTGCGGACGGCCGTTCTCCACATGCTTGCAAAGCGTCGATCCAGAACGCAAAATTGGCATGAGTTCCTTCAATGGTCGTTTAATGATACCGCTGCTGGGTTCTTGAGGAGGCACCACAGAGAGCAATGTGCCATCGGTAAGAAAACTGGTGTTGGCTCCATCAAGCGTCGGATGCTCCAACCTCGCATGGGACTGTGGTGTATAAGGACGACCGAGTGGAGTTCGAGCGACACACCCTCCTCCGCCTCCTCCTCCTCCACTGCTACCGCTGATCATTGCTGCACCTTGTCGTCGATATTCCTGCGAAGGGGGTCGTCGGGACGCAAGGGAGTGGTTCACAATTTCGGGCGGTGGTGATGGCTGTCGAGGTGGTGCCATCTCCGCCACCGCGACCCCATCCTCAGTTTCATCCTTCGTTCTCATTGTCAATTCACCATCGCTGGCCAATCCCATCACACACTCCATCGGGGGATCCTTGTCAGTAAACCCGGCACGACCAACGCCTGCAACGTCCCTCGCGTGTCGCACGACACGGTAGGCATCAACGTAGAAACACTGTACAAGACCCAGCACGTCCTCCGGTGTCATCGTCTCAATGCCACGAAGAGACTCCTCAGGTTCCAGTGCGTAGTAATTTTTCAAATAAAAAAGCATCGATCGCAGGTTGTCCTCGTGTTTGGGATACGGAAATACATCCTGTGGGCGTGCCGCCTCCTCAGGCCTTTTCTCTAAAGGTCTTGGAAGTTCATTCCACTTAGCGTGACGCATGCTGTGGCTCGTAACTTCTGCCGTGGGTGCGTTCACCCCACCCTCAGGGGCATGATCATCCCCCGTGGTGCGATGCCGCTCCCCACCGTTCCCCTCTCCTCTTGTATAGACGCGATTTGACGGCGGTAATTTCTTCCTCCGCTTTTGTTTTTCTTCTTCCTCTTCCTCACTCTCTTCATTATCATCATAATTTTTGCTTTCATCCAGCAATCCCTCCTTTTGGTATGAGTGACGACGGCGCGGGGAGTACATGTACCGCGATTTCTCTGCGTTTTCAATGTCTAACGTGCTGTCCGGATCGTCGTGCATCCATCTTCCGTGACTCACGGCACTCTCCGGATGCCTTTGGCGAGCGTTTTTTCCATCATGCTGCCAATATCTAACATTTAAATCATCACGGCGTGGTGAAAAGCCGCCCAACCCGCCACTGGATGCACCTTTTTGTGCCACAGTCCCACCCCGAATTACATTTTGTTGGTGATGCAACGGTGGCCGTCCAACAGGGGTGTTGGTGGTGTAGCCGTAGCGCAGACTTAGTGGCTCATAAAAAGACAAATTTGTAGCCCGAGTTCTCTCTCCGCGTATCGGGGGAGACCGCTCGTTGCGCAAAGGCCCCTCACCACGCAGAGGGGATGGTCTGTTATAGCTGATGCTCATTCTGCTGCTGCTGATGCCACGTTCCGACTTACGTGTCGACCTCAGTGATTGGTCATTTATTTTGCCCGGGGATGCCGCCCCTCGTGTGTATCCCGCCCACCTCTCCCTACGAGCCGCGGAAGCCGGCAGCACGCCCGCAGCCACAACACCGCCCTCCTTTGTAGGAGAAAACAACTGGGGCCGTCGTTTATCGGGCTCCGCATCATCAAAGTAGCGCTGCAGGTACTGAATGGAGTCCTCCACCTCCGCGGAGCGGCCATGCGGTGTGCGCTGCCTCCAGCTCATCTTTTGCGCGTGAGTACCACCCCACACACCTTCGTCTGCCAATTCCCCCTCACAGTAGAAACCAAAAGGGAAAGAAGTGAATGCGTGGGAAAAGGGAAGAAAAGAAAGATTTTTCCTTTGAAAGAAGCAAACAAACAAAAAACTGGACAAAGCCAAAACACACGCACACATGCCAAGAAGGAAATTGTAATGAAAATGGAGAGTGGCAGACCAAAAAAAAAATAGGCCTGTCCGCGTGTCGGTTTGGTTTGCTGAGCCACCCGCTCTCCCTCTCGCCTGTTCCTCGACGCCTCTGAATGTTTGTTATTATTCCCTTTTTTTTTCTTTTCTTTTTTTTTTTTTTTTGGATGTTGTTGCTTTTTTCTCGTTTCCTTTTCGCTTTCATTCCTTTTCTTTTTTGTTATCTCCTCCTCCTCTCTCTCTCTCTCTCCCGCTGGTACCCCGACAAATCCACTGGCTGGGACCAAGGGCTGGAAGCACCCGCACACCGGGCAGTGGCAGAGCCGTACGATGTGGCTGAAAAACAGACAGGGCAGCAGAAGCAGCAAAAAAAATGTGTTTCCTGTCGAAATCGAAGGGGTTCGTGCATGCGCGGCAAAAAAAAAAAAAAAAAAGATCAAAAAGAAAAAAAAAAGGCTGGGGCACAATTCAAGGAAACAAAAAAAATAATAACAATAATAATAACACAAGGTAGAGAGAAAAAGAAAGAAAGAAAGACAAAAGAAGGGTCATTTATCAGATGCTGCGGGGAAAAGACGGCAGGGGGACTTCCTGAAGCCCCTCTCGCCCCGGCAGCAGTGAGATGGACCAAGTCCTGTCATCATGCATGCACATGTGATGGCTGCTCCCCACCCCTTTCTACCGCACAAAAAATCGCCCTAATTTGTTGTGGTCTTCTCGACTGTTTTTCATGATGGCCCCTGGCGTATCCGCACAGACAGACAGACAGACAGACACACGGAATGAGAGAGAAAGAAAGAGATACATGCAAACGGGAGAAAAAGTGAGAGAGAGAGAGAGAGAGAGGAACAGGGAGAGCCATCCACTTCCGGTAGCTCAGAGTGCGAGAAAGAGAATCATAGAAACAAGAAGAAAATATCACCTCAAATCCCAAAGGAAAGAAAAAAAAAAAAAAATGAAAAGAAAACAGAAAAGGGAGTAAAGTGGACCAATCATCCCACCACCACCACCGCCACCAGGAGCGGCAGCGGCAGCAACAAAAAAATACACAGGCACGGAGGGAGAGGAAAAAAAGACACGGAGAAGTACGAGTAACAAACAAAAAAAAAAAAACATACAGACGCCCTCGTGCACACAAAATGCACCACACAAAAATCATAACAGAAAAAAAAAAGGGCGGAGAAGCGTCAAACGCCTTCGCCGCCCCTCAAAACGCTCATGACTCGTCAGCAAAAGGAAATTACCGGCAAGCCGTCATAAAAATCCCAATCTCAATTGTCCTCGCTCTCCCTCTCTATATATATCCCCCTATCTGCCTCTCTCTATCCCTCATATACAATCACACGCATTCACGCACCTCCCTTCAGTTCTGCCACACCAAGAAGCCTCATGCAATTCGTCTCCTCTTTCTTTTTGGTTCCTCTTTCTTTTTTTTTTTCTTTTTTTCCTTTGTATTTTCCCCTCGTACCTCTGTTGCTTCTTGCTAATGTCGTTCCCCTTCGTGTTTACAAGTTCACCTATCCGGCTTGCAAAGTATGTGATAAAGTAACATCCACAACATATCCACTAAGAAAGTCATTTCTCTTGCCTCAAATAGAGAAAATGACACAGACAGAATAAT
This sequence comes from Trypanosoma cruzi, assembly GCF_000209065.1. Lineage (NCBI taxonomy): Eukaryota > Euglenozoa > Kinetoplastea > Trypanosomatida > Trypanosomatidae > Trypanosoma > Trypanosoma cruzi. The sequence continues at coordinate 59,304 of NW_001849439.1, forward strand.
AATAATAATAATAATAAAGAAGAAAAAAAACACCACTCTGCCCCTACCCTCGCCTAATCCTCTCCCAAATCCTTTGGTGCGCCCTCCCCTCTGTACGATACACTGTCCCTCAATTGGCAATGCTTCCTAGCGTGAACAATGTGGTGGTGACCACCATTCGTACCAGGGAAAAAAAAGCCCCGCGGTACAAACCCACCGGTCCCTCTGTCCGCATGATGTGGCGCACACAATGCATACTCGAAGAATAACGGAGATCGTCTTCCGTTGCCGCTATCATCATGCGCCGCCTCACGGTGTCGATGGGGTGAAGACAAAGTGTTGAGAGCGCCGATACCGTGAGTCCTGTCCCTATTTGCGCTGCTATTGCGCCGTAGCCACTGTCAGACGTCTCGGGAAGGACAAATGGCTCCACAATGTTTAGAATACCACTGTGAACCGTCTGGTACAGCAGACTGCCAAACACATAAAGTCCTAAACCCTTGTAGAGAAGATGTGGAGATTCACTCAGTACAGGGTGAGAAAAAAACGCCAAACTGTGGCGATACTCGTACGACGCACCGCGGAAAGGTTTAATATCGACTGCAAGACGAAATCGCGCAAAGTCAAGCGGGTAAGAAACCATTGAAGCCGCAAGCGCACCACAGATGTGTGCGGCGTAGAACGAAAAGGTGTAAGTCAACGCCGAATGATGCGCAAATGCGTTAAACACAAAAGTTTGCGTTGGAAGCGCAATAAAAATCTGTGCAATTGTAATTGGTAGCAGGGAAACCACCTGAATCAGATTCCCCCGCCAAAAACTACGCCAGCCCTCAACAGCTGCTAGGTGACGCATACAATGCCACGCCCCGCTAAAAGATCCATCTAATGTTCCTAAACGCCGCAATTCCCCTTGGCACTGCAGGATGAACTTCACACGGTCGAGTGGAGCAATAAGTGTGCGGCCGATGGTTTTGCTCAGCCAGAGCAGTTGTATATTCTCCACTGAAACGTAATAATCCTCAGGCATCAAAACGTCTCCTACAGGAGGGGTGGAGTTGTCATCGCCTTCCATGTGCTCGCCTCGTGACAGAGACGGTTGATCGTTATTTCCCATGCGTGATTATGCCCAACGACGAAAATAATAAACAGAAGAGAGATAAAAACGAACAAACCAACAAATGAAGGGTGGCGCGTCCTCGCTGTTCTCTTCACACCCCTCCCCAACCGGTTGTTTGTTTGTTTGTTCTCCGTCCTTCTTCCTTTTCTTCTTCCACCCCGCCCTTTCTTTTCCCTTTGCTCTCTTCGCCTTGTTCCCCCTTCCGTCGGCTCTCCCCCCCTCCTCCCCCCTCCCCCAATTTTTACTTTCCCTCACACCCTCGCCTCACCCGCGAGACAGACACGCACAGTCACACCGGAGCGGTGCGCCCCACCACCACCTCCTCCTCCCGCGTGTTCTTATGCTCCCTCGCCCCTCGCCTTCTCGTCTCTCCGACCACGCAGAGAGAAGAAACTGCAGGAAGAGGAAACGGCTAAGCAACAGAACATTTAACACAATAATAATAATAACAAAGAAAAAAAAAAGGCGGGAAAGGGTCAATAGGAAATGTAAATAACAGGTACATCGCTCCGCACAAGAAATGAACGATATTTATACTCTCAAATAATTATCGTACAAGAAATAAAAAAGAAGGCGAAAGAAGCAAATAAAACACAAACAACCAAGGCAGTCCACCAAACTTTCTCTCCCTTTCCATTTGATCCCAACAGACACGTGACTGTTTTTGTTTCAGGAACAAAAATGGGAAGGAGCAGAACGAAAAATAAAAACAACACGCCAGTAATTTATATAACGTCACTCACTTGTGACGTTTCTTGTACAACATCACAAAAACCAGCACTGCCAGCGCCACGACACATATGCCAAAAAGCGAAACAAAACACCGATCACCAGCCAACTGTCGATAGAACCACTTCACTTCACGTGACACTCGATCAAGCCCCCCCTGCAGGTTCTGAAGCTCTTCGTCTATTTGATAAATCTCCGTTGTCTGTCGGTGCAGCGTTTGGTGTGTTTCACGTCCTGATTCCTCCGTCATGTGCTGCAGTCGCTCCGCCCGCCCTAGTGAAAGTAACGCGTCATTCTGCACATTTACAGCTGCCTGAAGCACTTGTTCAGAGTCCTTAAAGCCCTTCCCATCTGACCCGCCAACTCCCAACAACTCTTCCTCTTTCCGCTCCGTGTATGTCTTGGCCCGTGTCGCGGGGCGCTGTGGGTAAATCTGTCGTTTCATCTCGGCATCCAAAGAACGAACCAACTCATCCGCATCGCGGCATACATTTTCGTACTGGGCCCGCGTCACCTGGTCCTGCGTTCGACGCACCTCAGCACGCAGAATACTTATTTTGCCACGGGCCTCTCGCATGATTGGACGCGCTGCCATTTCTGCGGCCTTCTTCTCTGACAGTGCGTCAGCAATGACGACGGCTTCCGTCGCCCTAGAAAGCCGTTTTAACGTCTCTTGGACGTCCTCCGCTAATGTATCGAGAGCACTAGCCATAGCAGCTTCTCCGTACTACGCGCTAAAGAAAATATATCTTTCTACGACAATTATATCGGCGAAAACAAAGGGTCACGCTTCTTACCAACGCGTGTAGGATGCAGTTCGGCAACCTTCAGTTTTGTACGGGTGGCCTCCCTTCTCGCTTCCTGCCCCTATCGCAATGTGAAAAAATGCGACGTTCAACTCACCCCTCACCCCTTCCCGTTGCTTTTTTTTTGTGTGTGTGTTTCCCTTGTGCTTTGCGTCCTCACTCTCTCTTTCTCACAAGAGACAGCTTATCATGCCGCTGCACACCCGAAGCAAAAAGAAGAAAAAAAAACACCGCGCAATAATATACCACTGCAATGCAAAAGAAAAAGAAATCACTTTTCCCCCCAGCATGGGCATAAAAAAGGAAGAAAAGATTAACGAATCCCCAAACACGTGCCAGAGATTAAAATAAAAACAGAAAGAAAAATCAGAAAATAAGGCGCAGTTAAAAAAGGAAATACCCAGAAGTGATCATTCTCTCCTCACATTACGGCGGCAGCATCCTTGCCGGCGTTGCGGGCACGCTTCTTGCGCAGCTCGGCTCGAGAACGCAGTGAGAGCTGCAGGCCTCCCCATTGGCGACGGATAACGTCGCTACGGGCCAGGAAGCGTGCATTCACAGAGCGGATGAGATTCTTCAAAGCGGCTTCGTCCTCGGCATTCACATCGGTGATTGCAACGCACGTGGCGGTCTTCTGGCCCACCGCGTCGCCGAGACGTGCCTTGTCCTTCACAATCGCGTATGGGACTTTGTTGGCACGGCACAAAGTCGGCATCCACAGCACCAGCTCAATGGGGTCCACATTGTTCGCGATCATCACAAGGCGTGCGGTCTTCTTCTCAATGGTGCGGGTTACCTCCTGCAGACCGGTAACGACGCTGAGCGGAGCCTTCTTGGACGCCGCCTCTGGATTCTTCTTCTTCTCAGTCGCCACGTCAAACAGGCGCTGCCTGCGGGCCCTACGCGTCTCGGAAGGATACTTCTTCACCAGCTTCAGCAGCTCGTTGCGACTGGAGCGGTCAAGCACCTTCGTAAATTGGTGGAGCGCAGGCGGCACCTTCAGACGGCGCTGCAGCACACGCTTCTTCCGCTGCATCGTCACAAACGTGGGCCACCGCATGAAGCGAGAAAGATCACGGGCGTACGGAACATCGTGGCCAATACCAAAGTTTTTCGGCCGCGCCACAAAAGATGAGGTGGCCGCAGGCTTCTTGTAGGGCGCGGCTGCCTTGGCAGCAGGCTTGACAGCGGGCTTCACAGTGGGCTTCTTAGCGGGCTTGGCAGCAGTCTTCGCGACCGGCTTGGCAGCAGTCTTCGCGACCGGCTTCGCAGCAGTCTTCGCGGCTGGCTTCGCGGCTGGCTTCGCGGCTGGCTTTGCAGCAGTCTTGGGAGCGGGCTTGGCGGCCTTTTTCACTTCCTTGCCGGGCATTTTTTTATGCGCTGAAAACGGTATGTCAATAGAACAAAGAAAAGAAAAGTAGTAATAATAATAAGAATAATAATAAATATTGTCATTATTATAAAGAAAAAGCGGGGGGTGGAGTGGGGAAAGTCATAATAAATGACAGTTCGTTGGAGAAAACACAAACAACCCGGCAGCACAAAGGAATGAGACGAGATATTCGTACAAAACAGCGGCGGGGATACAACTCACGCTGCACGCTCAGAGAGCATGACCACTTTCACCAAAACCACCACCGCCACCACCAGAAGGAAACAAACTTCGGTTTCTCTTGACAGTCAGAGCTCATCTGCCACTTTGGCTGCAAGTGACGCCTCGCTTCCTCTTCCTTATTGTCGCACCTATCCAACCTCCCTCATCCACCGCTAAACTCGTTCTTTTTTTTTTTTTGCTCGTTTTTCCCCAACCTCCTGTTTATTTGTTCATACTGCAGGTGACCTTTGGATACTTTGAGGGTTGGGCTGTACAAATTGCCTCCCCACTAGCCCACCCGCACTCGTTATATCTTTTGTTTTTTCGTTGTTGTTTTTTTTTTCTTCTTGTGCTGTTGTTGTTTCTTTTTTGCTTCGCTTTCTCCTCCCCGTACTCCTGCTTCACTACATAATTGTACAGTTGTTAGGCTTTTTGGCGGGATTTTTCAAAAGAACTTTGTATTCTTTGGCAAACGTCCAAAAAGAGGGCCTCAAAAACGTGGCAACACAGCCACCACAGCGCCACAAGACAGCGGTGGTAAAAACGCACGGTGGAGAGAGAGGAAAGGAGTCAGCTGACACTGACACGTTTTGTGTGTGAGCCGCTGTGAACCACATTTGCTGGAAACACGCGCAGGCTCCGACTCTCTGCACGAGAGGATCCAATAGGACCGCTGCCTGTGGCAGGCGACACAGCAAGCTGCTTCTCTACATCCCTTTCAATCTTGCGCTCTTCGCGCTCAACAAAATAGCGAAAAAGTCTCCTAAATGTTGATTGCTCGTCCTTTCCGTCCACCTCCTCCTCGTCGTCACTAAAACTCAATGTCGCCCCGCCGCTACCAACACTGTCGCTACAGTTATTACCAGCGGTGGTAGCCTTCTTCTGGCGTTGCCTTCGCAGGGCAAAGGATGTATTGCTGCCGGGGAAGCGGCCGCTCTTATCATCGCTGCCCAATAAGTTAAACTTTGCCTCCATAAAGACATTGTTGCGCCGCTTCAGTTCTGCGCGTATATGCCGCTCCTCCTCCCGCTTGCCGGGGTGGAAAAAGAAGAGTTCTTGTGTGTTGACATTCATAAAGCGCACGAGGCCAGCGGAAGTGCGGTACAGCACCCAACACTCGGGAATAGGGTCTACGAGCAGCATCTCTTCCACCAGCAGCAGGAGGTCGTCGTCGCGCGGAGAGCGAATGCCAAGGCTACAACGAAACTCCTCTATATCTGAAAGTGTGAGGGCGGTATTGTCACCCTCCTCGCCATCGTCATCATCATTGTCGTCCCCAACAAGCGTGAAAAACTCCCCTTGAGGCTGGGCGTAGTCATGCAGAAACCCTATGGCCATATATTTCCGCTCCACCCGCCGCCGTGCGGCACGGCGCCATCTGGCAATAAAAAGTCGTACGCGAAGTGTCACAATGTACGCCGTGATGCAGGCACCAGCACCCACCCACGGCAACCACCGCGGCAGCGCCTGCAACACCGCCTGAGCGGCTTCACCCGCCGTCTCCGCCTCGTATAAATCCGTTTTAATTTTATGCAGTGTCGACCGCAATGACGCCATCCTGTGAAGGACGCAGCGGCGTACGACCGAAAAAGGGTGTGGGAATCACCAGAAGAAATGCCGGGAGAAGCAAAATCAAAACAATAACAACAAGAACAACAAAAAGCAAAAAAAAAAAAATGACTGTGTAAAAAAAAAAAAGAGTCTTGACCTCCTAAAAGAAAAAAGACAACTTAAAAAGGGAAAAAGGACCAACAAAAAATAAATAAATAAATATTCCTTCCTTCCACTAATATCAATGACACTTCTTGCTGGCGAGAAGAAAAGGTTGCAATAAATTTTATCAGACAAAGAAGGAATAAAACCAGACACACACACACACACAAAGAAACACATGGAGAGAATGTCGTTTCTCCCCCCACTTTCTTTTCTTGTCTGTTCGCCGCAATCAGTAGCCGTAATAGTAACAACAATGGGGGGGGGGGGGAAAGGAAAGAAAACAATACTTAGCCGGCTCTGTACATTCAAATCATTACATTCTCAGAAAAATAACCGTTATTTATTTATACATATGTACTTGTGCAACGCACAGTGCACACGCCCGTGTGTTGAAAACTACGAGATCGTCACAAAGAAACTCAGGCTGTTGCTGAGAGCAGAATAAGGCGCATCTACCATGGATCTTCGTGTCGACCGCATTAATGAGTCTTCTTCCCCCAACGTCGAGTAACGTCTGATAGAAGTTGACTTTCTGCTCTTCCATAGGTTATCAGTTCCCCTCCATATGACATGCAGCGGCATGTCAAGGAGAAGGGGCCACTCAACCTCCCTCCCATCCCCTGTTACTGCAGCAGACGCGCACAATACAGGGAGAGGACACGTCGATCGTATCTCCAATGTTTTGAGGGAGGACCCCGCCGACGTCTCTGTCAAAAACACGACGCTGGCTCGGGCTCCACGAGGTGAGGAAACATCTACTCGTTTTTCGCCCGGAGACACCTCCCACAGCACATCACCTGACTGTCCTCCCGTATTTGTATTGGAAACCTTTTGAAACCGCACAGCTAAGACAATGTCCTCCTCGTGGTCCTTTTCGTCAACGTCCTTCTTCCACGCAAGATGAGCAGCATCCCAATCCGTGCGATGCAGCACTTCTTGCTCCAGCGTATCGGAAGGCGCCGCTCCAAAAAGAATAATATCGTCGTGCAAGAGACTGTACCGTCTTGACATGACCAACACCATTTCAACACGATTTAATTCATCTAGCTTTCGACTCACCGCCCGCGCCGCAAAGGCATAAAGTAGTAGCCGTGGATACTGCAGAGCGGGCAACCACACGGTCAGTGTCTCTCCAGGCACCCAACGAGTTAGCTGCCCCATGGCCGCCCGCACACGATCAACGACTGCATTGTGCCCCTTCTCTTGCAACACCGACAGAAGACCCTCCATGTGATCCTTTTCCCAGAGAAAAAGCAACTGAATGAGATCCCTCGAAGGGGCTTGATTCAAATCCACTGCATATGCCGTCGGGTCAGATTTGCGCGGATCCAGACCCACGCTATGCTTCAACCTCGTCCACGTGGGTGATTCACAGGTACCGTAAATAATTTTCTGGAGAGAAGCATCCAGAAGATCGCGGTACGCCACAGCGGATGACTCATCATCACAAAGGCCAAGAAAGTCTTCATGTGAATTTCGAAGCTCCGCCAAAAACCCCGTCTCTGAAAGCCCAGCCTTTGAGGCTTCTTCAATTGCAATACTCACGCTGAAATTCCTTGCATCTTCCCTGATGCCTCCCTCTGATGTATTCAAGGATGCTCTTTGACTTAGCACCTCACTCACGGCCAATCGGAACCTGCGAGTAGTCATGCGAGCTGCATAGATCCCAAATGCAAATTTGGCAAACACGTTCTCAAGTAAAGCCTGTTGGGCTTTAGACGTATCGGAGGAAACAGTATCAGAAAGAGGGGCTCTACTATCCGGCCGGCCTGACAAGCGGAGCGATCGTCCCTTCCTTGATTCAGTCTCCGTGTTTTTCTCTTTTCGCAACCACAAGGTCAAAAGCCGAAGGATGATAGTGAGATCATCCCGGTCAACGGTTGCTTGCCAAAGTGAGGGGAAGGCAACACCAGACCTCTCCTTCGCCCACAGGTCGCGTAGCATAACCTGTCCACTAACAAGGCCTGTATGTAGTTCAATTGTATTTGCAATTTTAAAGGTTGGCGGAGTGCGATTACCGCTTCGACGAGAAACGCCCTTCTTGTTTTCGCCAGGGCGCAATGAAGCTGGCCCTTCAAGCATGAGCGTCGTCCCTTCCCTCTCCCACGGCGGAAAAATATTTTGGTCCTGCAGGATGGAAAATAAATAAAATCGCGAAAATGACGTGTCGTGTGTGAGAGTGAGGCACCACTCCTCCAGCATATGGATACACGCATTATTTTTCTTCGCTGTGTTGGGTGAGTCAGTTTCTCTGCCTGGAACTCCACACAAGACGCAACACAAGAGCACCGGGAAACGCGTTCTACCTCCATTCCTCACCGGCTCCCACACACCATATCGACAGTAGCGTGAGAGATGTGTCGACAAGGACTGGACAAACACTGCCTCATCGGAAGCATCCTCCGGGGGGGTCAACATGGCCAAGATGCAATGACCACGTCCTTGTTGCTCTGGGCGATCGGAAAAACACACCGAAACCGTCTTCATCAGCTGATCCACCTCTTCCGTAGCGGAAACATGACAAAAGTGATAGGATAAAAGCTTTGACTTGAAATATCGCTCGTAATGTTTTACAGTCTGGTTTGCGTTCATCGATACCACGCAGAGTGGAATGCAGGCACTTAAACTCAACCGCAGCCATTCCTCAAGGCAATAAACGTCTGAGGGGGATCTTTCCATGTAGTCATACAACGGGTTCATCTCACTCAATCCCTCATTATTCGGCTCCTTTATAGACAATAGAAATGCGTTGTAGAGGTGCGATGCTAACGTATCACACGTTGCGTAGTCCAACCTCAACCAGTAATGGAAGAAGCAACGAATAGCATCCTCTCTCCCAGAAACAATGCCCTCTTCCCCCCATCTATTAAAATCAAGCGTGCTGTTGCTTGACACTGGGAATTGATGCAATACATTTTTGAGGATCGAATCGGAAGATGCCGCGTATACTTCACGCACATATTCTTCAACAATGACATTATTTCCCCGATTCACTAGGCGATCCAGTGCTTTATATTGTTCATTATTAAACACAACTGTCAATGGGGAATATACCTCCCCACGCAGCTGCAGGAGGAGATCGCAGCCAATAATTGCACTGGAGAGAATATACCATGCAAAAATCCCACGGAATTCACACGGCCAGCCGCATCCCAGCACTTGTATAACTCTCTCAACAAAATTTATCGTGGCATAGAATTCCTTGTGTGCTTCTGGAAGAGCATCAAAAGTGTGTGGTGATATCCGTGATTGATAGGGTCGCAATAACTCTTTTGCACCTATGATAAATGGCTCCAGCTTACGTGGTTCCCAGTGCCTACCAAGAATACTCTCCTCAATCACTCTTATTGCACTTTCCACAGAATAGATACCCTGCTTAAGATATTTCCATGTGTCCTTTAATTGCCTCATGACATTCTCTTGATTCGATTTAAGACGCAACACGCGCCCATGGCAATTGCTGAGATCTTTAATGAGTACGTCAAGGCGTGCAAGTTTACTGTTATCGGGCCCCGTTAATGTATCAAGATCCTCGCACAGCAGTGCATTCGCTTCATGTAGAGCCTCATTGAAGGTCTCAATGGGATTTCCGTCCTCGACTGACAAATCCCCGAAGTACTTTTTCCCCACATCTTCTCTGGTTATAGGACTCTGTAGCAGAGTTGTCTGTACACAATGTTTCACATCGAATGTGAGGTGAAAATTCGTGACATTCATGAAACGCGACGTTATACCGCCCCATTTTTCACATGGAACAATAGATGAAGAAACGCACACCACGTAAAAGGTTGACTTTACATCCACAGTTTCTCCATACAGAGCGACCCTTGTCGATTTCTGGTGCATTATTGCCTCCCGTAGGGTTGGCTGAAGCAACAACAAGGGACGCAGTTCATGCAACACAAATGCGACAGAGGCATCGCAGATCAACAATCCATCCCCTGTCCTTGCCGCATCGAGTAAACTCTCTTTAAAACCTTTGCTCAACGCAGATGCCACAGTACATCCACCACACATGATGCTAAGGAAGTGTTTCAACATACCCTCGAAAGCCGGACTCGCACCACCAAAAAATGGCCAGTGAAAGTACACCCGTTGTAGTAACGCACCCAAGCAGAGAAGTTCATAGGTGGAACAAGTGGAAAGCAAAGCACTGTTTGTAACGTTGTTTACGCTCGGAAACAGCGATGAGACAATGGGATCATCAAGTTCTTCCGGTGCCGCGATTCCCCAGCCATTCAGGTGCGACTGCAGCTGACGAAAGCGTAATACCTGTTGCTCCTTTGGGAGCATGGCAAAAAATGCCCGGTGGGCAGCCACCATGATAACAGCCCCCTCGCCTTTTTTCTCTAACGCTTCTCTTGTGGCTGTGTCTTCCGAAGAATGAAAGGGAATAAATCTATCCACAATGTCAGAAAGCAACGCCAGAGCACTTTGACGCCTACCACTATCATTTTTCACTGCATCCATTTCCTCAGAGCGTTTCAACAGTTGTTTCACCTCTGCACGGTCCTTTTCCAGCTTTTTCAAAAGTTCACTTGCTCGCGAATCAAACGCATCCACCTTGCTTAAATAGTATGAATGTTCTAGACGTATCTTACTCAGTCTTTCATTTTTCCCTCTCACAATCTCTCCAAGACGCGCCGCCTCCATAAGAGTACCAACGTATTCTGCCATTGCACTTGCAAACGGGGAAAGTTCACTGTAGCGTACTTCACGCAAAGATGTATGAAGTTCTGAAAGAGAGTCATATTTGATTTTACAAGGAGACACCGCCAACAATCTTGGAACAAATTTTGGGGAAGTGATGATGGATTTACCGCTATCCCATACCTCTCTTAAACCCCCTCCAGTTAG
>NW_001849439.1:70201-82423 GCF_000209065.1 Trypanosoma cruzi
TTTTCCTCCATTTCAATGTCGTCTTGAACGGTATCGAAGCGGACGGGACCTGGTGTAAAACAATTTCTCAAGCACATGTTAGCTGAGGACTCTAGTTCTTCTTTAAACTGCTTTTTTTCCTCCTCGTATTCAATCATATTTGCATAAAAGGCATATACAAAGTTAAAAATAACCGTTGCCGCCCCAGCATCATCCCATGAGTTCGAAAGAAATCGCAAGGCTTTATCGGATACTTTTAAAAAGTGGTGCATAAACGAGATACAAACACCATGTGTCATGTGAAACCCGGAAATGCTACAACACTCATATTCTTGAGGCACACTCTCATTGCCGTTATTTCCTAATAAGGTGGCAGTCGTGTCCTCGCTTGTCCGTTCCCCACGCAGCTTGGTGGGCATCAGCCTTAGTGCAAGGGAATGTGCAGCAACAAGAAATGTGACTATGTCTTTCGAAACATTTAACCCACGCCGTTTCACACATACAACATCAAAAAGTTTTTGCAGAGATCCTATAATCTCAGAATCTTCAAGCTCTGGTAGTCGCACTCGCACAACAGCATTTTCCACTTCCACTTCATACGATGGCCCTGGCGTCGACGCCCCAGCGCAAACAACATCGGCGATGGAAACATATCCAAGAGATGGTGACAATATAGCGGAAAAGCGATCAATAAAAGAAAAAAGATGCATCACCTGTGAAAACCGTCCTTCTCCAGGAAGGTTCACATCATCTACAGATAGCACTAGCTTTCGTCCAATAGATGGCCCATATATTTTGGACTGACGCAACGTCATGTTCCGCATTAATGCCTCACTTATCTCAACAGCTCGGCATGCGGTGCTGTTACACACTAGCTGATGCACCCACCCGTCGTTGCTTCGCATTTGACGCAATATGGTGGATTTACCCTGTCCATTCTCTCCAGTAATTAACACTGACTGCCCGGCATCAATCAAATACTCCAAAGCGGTTAGGGTTGTCTCACGAGAAGGAAATGGGAAAAACTGCGACCATGTACGCTGATTAATATCCACGCCATCCCATTTCCGGCTCCACATGGATGCAAATCCTGCCTCAGATGTTGCTGTTTTCGCTTTGTCCATCTTCTTCCACCCAACGGGCGTCGCAATGTAACGCAAAATATCGTCCTCAGTTGACGGCAACACATCTTCCGTAAAACCAATTTCTTTAGCTATTCTATTTAGTTTCAATTGAGACTTTTCGAGGGCTACCCGTAACACATGACGCTCTCTTTCATGTAGATGCAATCCAAGTGACCAGGTAGTTGCAAACACAGCGCACTGCAAGGCATAGGCCTGATCACTAATCCACTCTTCACGACTCTCACAACGTGATTTGGCATAAACGTACCATCTTTTATACAGCTGAGAACATCTAGAAGCGACAGCGAACAAATTTCCATACGATGCAGACGTCCGATTGGGCACGTGGCGCGTGTCAAGGATGTGGTCAATCAGGGTTACCATAACAGGGTAAGCAACACCCGTATAATAACTCGGTGCAGTGCTAAGAAGTTCTTTAAGGAACTTCTTCCAACGAGTGGGTTCCGGTAAAGCAAAAATTGCAAAGTCAACCATCACACGTGGGTTGGCAGCGTTAAGCTCAGAAGCCACCGCAATGAGACGCACACTCTCCCCCTTAATAAAAGCTGCTCCCGAGTGGGGGCGAATCCTCACAAAAGCTGGAGTTTCAAAAATAATGGATGTTTGCAAAAAATTCGCGTTCTCAATAACAACAACATGGTTTACCAACGGGTCCCACTGTTTGGCTAGGGAACTAAGCAATCCTGGGTGACACGCGTCACCATAGATTTCTGCACAACTAATCAAGCGGAAGGAAATCACGACGTGGTGTAATTCGCCTATCCAACCTTTCCAAAGTTTTGTCTTCCCAGAGTAGGCTGGTCCTAACAACACCACATTGGAATTAGACTTCATGAAGCGAGTGAACCGATCCAAGATAGCCTCATATTCTGAAGAAGCTTTCAATTGACTCAACGCATCATCCCAGAAATCCTGTGAAACACCAAGTGTATGTAGCATATTCCACTCCAAAAGATTTTGTAAACGTTCATTGGTACGAACTGCCTGCCAAAATTGATTCAAGAACGAGGTACAGAGATTTTCTGCAACTGGTACCTTGTTAAACTCAATAGTGTCACGTATTACAGTAAGTAAATTTTTAACGGTAAAAATCAAAGGTGATACCTCAATGAGTTGTGCGTACATCAAAGCCAGCCTTTGACCCACTGTCATCCACCCAGAAACCCCAAGCCTATAAAGTGCACCTTGGGCAACCACAGTGAGGTCTACGGGCATTATGTAAATAGGACGAAACGCAAAAGAAAGGCCCGTTGGAATTTTGTCAGTACTTGGTGCCGTGAAAACAATTTGAAAGCAAGGGTCCCTTTGCACGTACTGTGTTGTATCTTTTATTTCAAACCCAATTTTATCAAATCCGCCATCGCACAGCTGCTTTCCTGATTGACATGCAGTCTCAATGCTTCGAAAAAGATTGCTAAAGGGCAAAATAAGGGGTTTCTCAAGCATGTCTATATCTTTTAAGCAAAATACAGCCCCTATAGCCAACGCACCACGCAAATCCCGTATGATCCCTTCCAAAGTAAGCGCTGGGTGACACTGAAGACACCACCAAAAACGACCCAAGTATTCTGCACAATATTGTAGCGTAGAGGCCCTTTCTGGATTCCCAATAATAACAGGGAAAGATGATGCCGCAAAAGATAAAAAAATAGTGTACAATCCCCCTTCAATATATTCAGGAGTTAACACGGGAAGCGTGTAGTTTCCTAGAAATTCCATACCATATGGAAGACGAAGCCCTAATGTTTGTATAAAAATCCTATCATTCTCCATGAAAGTTCTTAACATTGCCGTTTTGTCAAGATCTTCTTTTGTCTGGATACCCGCTTTTAAAGCCATTTGAATTTCTCGTCTAAAACACAAAAGAAAGACAATGACACTAGAAACAATCCGTCGTTCCCCACTTTCCATATGTGCACCAGCAATTCTTATATACTCTTCTGTAAGATCCCTTAAACGCCTTGCATAAGCGTTAATACCCATACTACCTGCAAGCGATAAGGCCTCATGTAAATCTCGGTTATGAATAACCCGAAGAGCTACATCAATTATTTGTACACAATAACCACGTAACCAAGTCCTGGAATCAACATAATAGTGGCTTTCAACACAAGCACGAAATTCATGAAGCAAGGAAGAACGCAATGTCCTTTCAAAAGACTTCATCCATCTATCAACAGGAACTGCAGATAATTGAATTGGAACTTCTGCCTTAAGTGTTGCACCGTCTGCAGCAATGAATGTGGTAACCGAATTTCCCTCAACTCCAACGTCACACACACGACTATACATTTTTGAAAGTAATTGTTTCAATTTTGTGTTATTGACTACCGAAAGAAAAGAAATCAGCTCTCTGTCACTCAAAAAATAAAACCTTGGAAAGGCCTCTCTTTTTGCGTCTAATAAGCCCATTACCACTTTTCGAATATCACCTAGAATAGTAGATGCCAAAGTAAGTTGTTCCTGTATATTCTCCTGTATCATGGCGGTAAAGAGCGTGTATTGAGTTTTTTGTAAACCCGCGTACAAAATGCTGAAAATACCATTTATTGATCCTACCTTCTCTCGCAAAAACTTCCATTCGCGTGATTCAACTGCAGGAATTTCCCCATCACTTATTGCCTCAAGAGTCATGCCAAAATACATAACTTCTATCCATTCGTATTCAATTTCATTCCAATTTGATAAAGTGCATCGCATTTTTTCAACAGCGGCCTCCCATTCATTAATGGAATTAATTACATAATGGCTCACTGAAACATGCTCGCGTAGTACTCTTAAGTCAAGCAAAAAAGTCTCTAATTGAGAAGATATAGAATCCCTACATAAAGGAGACAAAGCAAAAACTTCCTCAGTTCCCTCAATAATCTCAAATATAAAACGAGTCCTTTTTGCCTCACTTTTCATACGCTCCAAAGATGCTTCAGTTTCAAAATCAACAATAGCCGGATCCACCACTTGCTTCAGCTCATAAAAGTGGTCTTGAATCCTAGATTCTAGTAGTTTCTGTAGCGTTACATTAGAGTCTATTTGTAAGTTGGTATTAGGATCCTTTCCAAGAATCCGCGATATTTCTTTCCAGTGATTTTTTCGAAGTCCTGGTGCTGTAACACACATAAGAATCCCTTCCAAACATTCAAAATCATTTAATATTTGTTCTTGTTGACGACCAAGCCTCACCAATCCCGGATATGCCCGAAGGTTACGTGTGGAAAAGTGAAGAAGACGTCGACAGCGTTGTACGTGATCGATCATTTGTGTGGCATTAAGTGTGCTAATGGGAATATTGTAATAGTCCCGAACTGTAGTTGAATCAAAAATAGCGCCCCAAAATTGTTCCAAAACTTCAAAGGTCCTTACTATAGGAAAAAAGTCCTCAAAAGAATCAACTTGATCAATTCCCAAAGATTGTTCACAATATGATATATATTCAATCCCCTTAGAAACTTTATCAACAATAGCACGAAGTTCCTCGCAAGTTTGAGCGGCTATATCACATACTTCAAGATTAAATAAACCCAGTAGCTCCTGTACACCATCACTTATAGTTGTCACCTGGAGCCTTGTAGAAGTTCGAAATTCGCCCAATTTCTCTATGATAGACGGCTTACTTTTAGTACATATTTCTTTGGATCTTAAAACCAGTTGCATCATTTCGTTTGGGCACCGCATCAAATCCAATGCTGCAGCATAAAGTTGCGTATCCACAGAGACCTGAAGAGTCTCTAAACAATCAAACCATCCTATCACTCGATTGCAGTCTTTCATTTTAACCTCATTTGACCGGGATTCAGCATCAATAATTTCACAAGAAATTTCTTCCAATTCCCCGACGGTCTTTGGCTCTTTATTTAAACACGCGTTGTAAAAACGGCATCTCTCTATCGTTGCTGTTATGTATGAGAGAATGTCACTTTGTATTGTAGTTAAATAGTTTTCCAAATACCTTGTCCAGTGTTCCACATACCACTTTTTCACCTCAGTACAATTAATAGCAATACATCCAGAAAACACAAAATCCGGAGAAGTATTTGTAATTTTCAAAATGCTTTCACGAAGCAAACGAACCCGATCTTCTATAACTGCCTCCTTGGCCCGAGTAAAGTAAGCCCCATTTGTTGGCGGTAGGGTTGAAAAAAGTGAATATTCTCTTATTAATTCATTGATTTTGGACCCTGTAACATCAAGACAATTAATTAATGCACCTTTTAAAGGTAATTCTTCCGCGTCAAACGAGTTTAACGTGCGTCTTTCAAAGTCGAGTGTTCGCATAATGATGACCTCTGGAATTGGAAGATTATTAAAGCTATCAACGAGCTCATCCAAAAGATCAGCAAGACCAAAGCGTAGCAATGCAAAAGAAGGTGAACATGGTAAACCAGAGTCACCAACAGTAAGGTTTATCTCAAGAAGAGGAATTTTCCGAGCTTTTGAGGGCGATATGATGCCCTCTCCAACAGCAGTAAAAAAATGAAACAAATCCTTCAGTGCCTCAAAAATAAGAGTTCGGATTCGGTTCACAAGGAAAACACGCACTGCCAAGAATACGCGTCCCAGATCACTCTTTCTCAAGGTGTTTGAATCCAATGAAGCAAATTGTATCGATCCCAAATTTCCTGTAAATAAAAGCATTTCTAACTGAGTATAAAACTCAATTCTTATCCGAGTAAAAGCAGCTCGCATCGAAAATCCAAGATTAGCTAAAAATGCATCAGCATTTGTTCTCCAATGATTCGTGTTAATATCAAATATAGCCAGTCTACCAAATCGATTTACCCATAACTCTTGAAGGTCTAAAAAAAACTGATGGGTTCTTCTGCTCCACGGTAACGATTCTCCCAAGTAGGAAATTGATGATTTGAAACGCAACGCTAGTTCAAAACAAAAATCATCAGTTTTCCCTTTCCCATTAGAAGTAAAACAGTCGTTGTCTGGCTCACTTAAGCATAGAGGGGATACAATTCGACGGAATAGCAAATTCCGATTCATGTATTGATACATAAAATGACCGCAGGCTCTGATGTAAAGCCTCTTGATCTCACAGACTATTTCTTCAACAAGACCACTGTATTCTTCAGATACACCTTGGGTTGATAAAACAACGATACGTCGTAGGCTTTCTCTCTCATGAACTAATTGATTTTCTGCAATTCTCTCATAAAAATCAATAAAAAGCGAAGTGCGCAAATCCCGGTCAAATTTAGATGACATCGTCCCCTTTCGTTCGCAAGTCTCAGTGGGAACCCTCACAACGTATCGTTTTAAATCAGATACTTTTTTTTGAAGATAGACTCCCTTTCCATTGAAACGAAATGTCCCAACATAAGGTGAATAATGGGCTCCCATTCTAGAACTGGGTGTTGAGGGACCACAATACCATAAACAAATAGGAGCAAAAGACTGACTTTCTCGAAATTCGGGAAACTGAACTGATTCTGTTAGACCAGTATAGTCCGGTGGAAACCCTACCGAACAAAATTCAAAAGTCACGCCATGTTCCACATCTGAGACAATTTTGAGAAAGGGCCTAGGAATTCCATCCAAAAATTGTGCGATAACCCTTTCAAAACGAAGAGAAACGCTATTCTCATGCTGTAGGTCCATTGTAATTTACTACCATCCTTATTATTATTATTATTTTAAAAAATGATAAATACTAAGATAAAGGACAAAAGTATTTCAGTCAGCAAACTTTTACTCAATTATTTTCATCGTATATCTCCTACCAAAAGGTTCATTAAAAAATCCCAAAGTTTTATAAAATAAATTATATTTGCCTAAGTTTTTTGAAATCAAACCGATATTCTGCGCCTTGTTTTAATTGATCTGTTACAAATTGTAACCATGCAAGCTGCGCAATACCCACTTCACAGTGGTGTGCATTGATGCGCTTCAGCTCATATTCATAATCTTCCATCATATTACAAATCCGATTTCTCATAAGCATACCACGACACGTGAAGATCACACCATAAAGTGCAACACCCATGCTTATAGCCGGTGGCAAAGGTCTAGCGTAGTACATGCTATTTTTGAAGATGTGACGGGGTCCCCAAAACTTAAACATCAACATCACACTTGAAGCGGAAAAAGTCACGCAACCAATAAAATAATGCCAGGCATGTCTGTGATGTCGAGCCAACACCTCTATACGGTCGGAAACAAGCTGGCGTTGTACACGAGCAATCTCGTAAACGTAACGAGAGAACTCTTCCTTTTGATCTAAGGGCATCCCTACAGCAAACCAACAAATATATCAAACAAATAAAATAACAAACACACAAAAAAAAAAGGCACCCAATCCAAAGACGCAGACGCAGAAAGAAACAAAAGGCAAGCCCCGCCCCCGCGCAAACACCCTCCCGACCGCCAACCGGCCGCCACCCCAAGACGGGGACGCCAACGCCGCGAGGAAAAATGGAGAAAAAACGCCGGCCTCTCACGCAAAGGCCGCGGTGGCGCACGCATCGGCGGCCGGATGCTGTTGGAGCCCTGTTCCCGCGCGAGGCGGCCGGTCTGTCTCTTTTTTTTTTTTTTTTTTTTAGTTGCTGTTGGTGTTTTTGCAATTTTTTTTCTTTTTTTTTTCACCGTTGGTGGGAAGCGCTTTTGGAGAGTGAATCTCGAAAAGGAAAGCCTTGAAAACAAATATATTTTGGCAGGGCAAAATGCCGGGTATCCACCCGCCTCCGCCGCCACCCGCGAGGCGGCACCGCCGACCATTCATGACGTCATTCATTGCAGACGTGCTCCCTTTTTTGCCCGCGAGAGATGTACTTGTTTGTGCCGGTGTCTGCCGAGTTTGGAGGGAAGAAGCCAATTCGCTTTCACTTTGGAGAGAGCTTCTCACAAACGACCCAGCCACCGCGATGCATGCTTATCGCCGGCTGACGCTTCATGCAATTCAGGAAATCGTATTGCAGAGGGCTTCGATGCCTGGGATTGGAAAAAATTATTTAGAGTTTGGCTCCACTGCCGATAGAGATGGAAGTTTAAACCGTTTGGAGCATACATTGGAAACAGGACCGAGATTTATTTCAGAAAACGACTTCAGAAAAGATTGTGGCGTTCGGGGATTTTCTTTTGGATTGCCATTTTTACAAATAGAGCATAAAGAGATAGCCGAGGCAAACCCTGGTAATGGAGCAATTGACTTGAGCTTTAAAAAAAGAGCTGGTTCAACGATGAAGGTGATGGAATCCCTTCAATTGCAAATGATGTTATTGAAGGAACATATTTCCAAGTCCACACGTGTTCTAGATGCTCTCCGTCAGCAGTTGCCAACTAGGGATGCTGTTTTACTTCATGAAGAATGTTTTAGAAAATGGAAAAGGCTCAAAATATTTGAAGAATTGGTCGTAAATTCACTTTATTCAAGCACGGAAGGCTCACCTCCTAGTGGAAGGGTTCGAAACTTTGTACAGGCTGAAATGGTGGCCATTACTAAGGTGGGCTCACCATTTTATTTGAAGTGGTGCCGCTTCAAAAATGTCCTTCCATTAAATGATGCTTACTATAACTACGTGGACTTTTTGTATTCATATGGTCCTGGTAGGTTGTATACTTTAAAGTTCTCACTTTTCGAGGAAACTGAGGGGAAAAAACTGATTCGTTATTTTTCGGCACTCCAAAATACTGTTAACGACATCATTAGGCAAAAGAATGATGAGTCGAAAAACATTTCTTGGGATTGTCTTCTTCAACGCTTGGAAGAAAAATGGGATGTGTATAACATTGATGCTGTGCGGGAATCCAATGGGAATTGAAGCGGTTGGGAACTCACTGTTGGTGTATGTGTCCATTGAATTTGTTTTTGCTTTTGGGATATTCCCGAAATTTTAATTTTTTCTGATCAATTTGCTCCCATGAGGTCTCATGTTTTATTCACGGACACAGAAGGGAGTCTACCATTTGAAGATTTGATTTATGCGCTATGAAGAATTTGAAGAATGCCCTTTACTAGCACAACAAAAAACCTTTTTATGTGTAAGCTCGAAATGAATCTATCAATACAAAAGGACTCGAAGTATTGTAGATTTTGGAAAAACTGAAATGACAAATGAAAAAGAGGCTCCGATTGTTTATAAACTAAACAATCAGGAGGTAAATAACGGGATTTACGTTTACTTGCTCCAGAAATGATGAAAATGCACCTCGTATATATGGTAAAGTACGCCCAATCAAGAAAAGGTGATGTTAAATATATATATTACAAACAGAATTCGATTATTAACTTAAGAACGAGTATGCCATCTCACCTACAGAATACGAAAGAGAGAAAAAAAAACATGTTGTTGCTATTATTTCTTCTTGTTATTTGATGTCCATGGAACCCACACTGGCCACCATAGAACACGATTGCATCCTAAGTGAAATCATTCAGAAAAATGTCCTTATCGCCGAAAGAAGGCGTACAGACCACGATAACTTTTATTTACTGTGATTTCATTAGCGGGGGAAAAAAAAGTGAAGAGGCGGAATGCCATCAATGGATTGGAGTGAACTTCCCGATCAACAGCAGTGAAACAAATGGACGGGCGCTCACTAAGGTAACCCTATTTATTGTGGGAAAAAGCCGAGATAATTTTGTAATATTGTATTCAATGTGTATTTCAGCAGTTACCATGACTCACTGATGCCGTATTTTATTGAGAATGCACCAGTTACTCAATCCATTCATTTCTTTTCTCAAGGTAAGCCAATTGACAAGCATACAAACAGCTAAAGTGCACTGTGAAAGGCCCAAAAGAAAAAAACACACAAGGATGCGTCACACCCTGCTATTCCAGGTGCTGCTACTCTGCTGCGTCTCTGGTTCTGTTGCCGTCGCTGAGCATCACTGCATCTCCGATGAAGTTGAAAACAAGGTTGGCCCCCGGACGACAGCAGTGGTGCTAGAGCTGCCAACTCGGGGAGGTGGCATGATGCGGGCGCTGACTGCCTCGGCTCCCGAATGGGCGCCCATCCGCTTTCAAGTCTTCACGGAGGATCTGAACGATCCCTCAAAACACTGCACCGCTGAGAAGCAGATTCGTCCAGACTTTATTGGGGGAACTCTTGAGTGTAATAAAAGGGATATTTTGACGAAGGAAAAAAGATCCATCATAATAAACTCCCTTCTTCCCCGAGCGTTCCGAATGCATACGGATCGTCTACTTGTTAGGCCTCTCACGGGCAGGGTTATTGTACCATGGTACTTTTCAGGTGTATGCGCTCAGTTTACAATACCCAGCTCCCACCACATAGAGGGTGTGAGCGGTGCGGACATGTACTTGTATGTCTCCGCTGGCCCGACACGGTATTCCACACTTGCGTGGGCTACTGCATGCTCTCAATTAATCGATGGACGCCCTGTTGTCGGAGTGGTGAATTATGGCCCGAGCTTTGTCACTAATTCGGAGAACAGTGTTCGTGTTTCAGTGCATGAAGTTGCACATGCTCTTGGGTTTAGTGTGTGGTTACTGCAAGAACGCAATATGTTGAAGGAGGTTTTGAACGTACGCGGCAAAGCAAAGGTGCTGCAGGTGTCGTCACCCAAGACGGTGGAGAAGACTCGCGAGCACTTCAACTGCGTGAATGCTACCGGCATGGAGCTGGAGGATGAGGGTGGGGAAGGAACAGCATTGTCGCATTGGGAGAGACGCAACGCAAAGGACGAGCTGATGGCTGGTATTTCCGGAATCGGCTACTACACGTCCCTGACAATGGCTGCTTTGGAGGACACCGGGTTTTACAAGGCCAATTGGGGAATGGAGGAACCGATGTCATGGGGCAACAACTCCGGCTGCGCGCTGCTGACAGAGAAATGCCTGATGAATGGCGTCACCCAGTATCCAGAGATGTTTTGCACCGCTGAAACAACTCTTATTTCATGCACATCGGATCGTCTGGCGCTGGGGTACTGTACAATCTATCTCTACACAGCCGAACTTCTCCAACAATATCAGTACTTTTCGAATCTCAAACTTGGCGGTTCGAACTCCTCCTTAATGGACTTATGCCCTTACGTTCAACCGTATTCCAACACTCGGTGCAGCAATGGGGAAGCAAGCATCATGCATGGGAGTCGCGTTGGCCCGAGATCAAAGTGCTTAAAGGGGGATGGGCTTGTCGATTTCATGGGTCGTATTGGTGACGTGTGCGCTGAGGTGTCGTGTGAGAAGGGTGAGGTGAGCGTGCGGTACCTTGGAGATGATACATGGCGCCAGTGCCCAGAGGGCAGCAGTATTACACCAACTGGGCTGTTCACGGGAGGAAAGATTTTGTGTCCAAAGTACGACGATGTGTGTATTATCTTTGATCCACTCAGGGGAGGCGGAGACGTGAGCAGTTTGTTGTCAGTTTTTCCATCAATTTCAGTGATTTTACTGGTCTTTATTTTTATATCAATGTATTGATGATACTGTGAAAAAACGCGTTTTGTACCCGTCAAGTTGGGAATGTGCCAATTTTTGGTTAATAGTTTTAATTTGTCTTCTTTGATTAATTTAAATTCCTTCTGGAGCCATATAACTCCAATCTGCAAGAGACTTTTTGATAATTTACACATATGTATATATGTGCACCCCGAAGCACCCCTTTATTTATTTATTTTTTTATGTGCTATTCAATGCAGGCCAAATTATTGTTTTTTAAAATAGACCTGGACCGTGCGGCAAAAATGCAAATGGAGCGGTGTGTGAAGCAACATTGAGTGAAAAGAAGCCATTCGCATTGTTGGAGCCCAGTTTGTTTTTTGTTGTTGTTGTTGATTTTTATTTCATGTTATTTTACTTTGAAAGCCTGCGAGAGGAATGTTGCGTGCCAAGATTTACCGGGGGAATCCCCAATACTAACCTTTCCCTCTCTCCTATTTGCCATTGTGAGGCTTAGCGCAAAGAATATTTATTGAGGGAGGAATTTTTGGATCGGACGGTGTCCACGAGATACGCCCCGCGCCCACGCTCTGCAGTGGGGCGGCCACCGGCGCAACTGGGCGTTTCAGGCTGTCGTGCCACTGTGTGGTCCAACGGCACCTTCTCCACTTTGTCTTTGCCCAGCGACCAGCCCGCCATTGAGCCACCACGTGGGCGGCGTTCTCACCATTAGCGGGCGGCGAACT
>NW_001849439.1:82523-131144 GCF_000209065.1 Trypanosoma cruzi
GCCGAAGCGCGCCATCAGCGCTGCGTAGTCGTCCTCCCTTATATGATGAACACAAATCGCGGTCGGCACAACCTGAGATTCCCCCGTGTCACTACGGGCTTGAAGGAAATGGCAGGGCAGTACCTTGACGTGTATCAACGGCTGGTATTTCACTTCGTCCAACAACACGTGCCCAACCATCATGTCCTCGTGACCCATACCAATTGACAAAAACTCCTCCTCACGCTCCTCGCTGTACGGCGTGTGCGCCAGGCGCCGCAGCGGCTTGAACGACACCAACGCCTCCGCCACATCCCTCGACAAGGTGTAACACCAGCCAACCATAAAATGCACACCTACTGAACGGCCATTCGCCCAGATATTTCCTCCACAATGAACCCCCATGTAGATCCTTCGGCGCGGCAGGAGGCGCAGGTGAGCAACGAACAGCGGCACACGGAGAAACATGTCGTCATCGCCCTTCGAAATGTACCTCGCGGTCGGAAACAGACGGAGCGCAAGGTCAAACCACATGTACGTCTTGCGGCTCATACCAGCATCCGCCTCTTCGCCCCACGTGCCACCGCCACCAATTGCTTTCTTCGTCGTCACGCGGCCCTCATTCATCGGCAGCGCAACCACATCCTGCCACTGCGCCGCCTCCTCCAGCAGCGCGGCCGAGTAGTCGTAGCCGTGCGACGGGTGTCGCCCAAGGACGTACAGCACGAGCATCGCACCGGTGAAGTCGTTCGCCCTCGTCGCCGCTCCGGGGAGCCGCCAGCACGTCGTCCGCTGCAGGTTGCGTCGTGTTCGCCTCTCTTCGACGTCCGTGGAGGGGATGCCCAGCACAACAAGGTACTCCCGCCGGCTCCACGTGTCCACCACACTGCGTGGGATGTAAGCAAGTGCTGCGTCGTCCGCGGCGGGGGCGCGCGAGTGGCGGAGGTTGTTGGGCTCCGGCGCCCCATCATCGGCAGCGGTGTCGAACCTGAGGGTCAGAA
This sequence comes from Trypanosoma cruzi, assembly GCF_000209065.1. NCBI lineage: Eukaryota > Euglenozoa > Kinetoplastea > Trypanosomatida > Trypanosomatidae > Trypanosoma > Trypanosoma cruzi. Next base: position 83,504 of record NW_001849439.1, read on the forward strand.
CCGTCGTGGCCACAATGAAGGGAATCAGCAGCACAGTAACCCGCTTCAGCTTCTGTCTAAGCGTCGGCAGCTTCGGCTTCGCCATGGTCGCTGTTGGTGTGGGAGACTAAGCAAAAAAAAAAAAAAGAATGAAGCGAGCGTTCATCGGCATAGCAGAAGTCTTTTTATTTTCTTTTCTAGTAATTTCAAAAATTGGTTCGATGACCCGCGTTGCGGCAACGCGTGCCCCAGACATCATGGTGTTGCAACGGCGCCCCGGCAAGACGCGGCTGGTCCGCGTGCTGCTTTATTCCGGCCGCCCTGCGCCAACAAAAACGACCCCGCGAGGATAACATTGCTGGCTTTCGGCTTCCCCCGAAGATCCGGGCAATGGGCCGCAATAAGGGTGACGCCTACTTCCGCATGCATTTCCACCGCCATTTCCGAATAATTCAGTCTAACCACGCCAAAATGTCGCGGGTATTGGGAAGTAAAAACATAAACGCCGGCGGTGCCGCGCAGTTTGAGATCCGCAGCGTCGCGCCGCGGGAGAGGCGGCCATTAGGTGGAAAGAAAATCGCACCCGCATCACGCGGTGACGGGACGCGGCGTCACGGTGAGGTAGCCAACCAAGAAACCTTTTTTTTTTTTTTGTGCGGCGCGATGCCTGCGGTGTCTTGTTTCCCACATCGTTGTTCAACTTAATCTGCGGAATGGCGGGGCTTCGGGTGGATTCCCGTTTCATGTAGCAGGTTTTTTGTTGTGCAGATACTGTGTTTCTTTTTTAGGAGCTTGTGAAAAGAATAATCGCGGGAGAGCTGGCTAACTTAATTAATGTATGTGTATCCTGATAAATGAATGCGTTCTTTACGATGCTTTCTACCGTATGAATCCTTTGGGAAGAACGCGACTTTGTAGGGGCGGGGAGCCGATAGAGACCAGATAATATTTTGTTTTTATTTTGCCATCCCACCCACCCCCTTTTGATTCCCACCACGCGGCGGGGTCTTGTGGTTGGAGGACCCCAAAGTCTGCCACTTCGCAAGTAATAATAAGTAAATCCTAACTGGGAACGAAGGACCATGCTGGTGGTCCACAGAATTCTATATATTCAATGAAAAGAAAACATTGAAGCAATTAACTAACTAACCCTTTTTTCCTAACTTGTTTGATTTCCATATATTTTCAGGATCCGGCCAGCTGCCCGGAAGGTTCTTTTTTTTTTTTTTTTTTTTGCGTGTGCGGCGGTGCGTTTGTGGGGTTGGAACGACGGTTTTGGCAACTGTGGGCCTCGTGGCGTTTTCGCTGGAAGTGTGGCGTGCAGATATATTTTTTGTTTTTATTTCAAGGGACTAAACTAATGCTTTTTTTTCTTTCCAATTTAGGGGCCGTTAGACTGATTTTCAATAGTTATTGTTTTAGTACGCCTCCCGCGCAAAAAGACGTGTACCCGCTTTCTTGCAGTTGTTTTGCTGTGTGTGTGCATGCGAATCCCATCGCAGGAACGAAGAAATCACGAATGTCAATTTTGAGCAAGAGAACGGAGGGTACACCACAAGTCTTCTTTTTGATTGTCGCAGGCTCCTTTTGAATTCAAGACGCTTCTTTGGATACCTATGACAAAGAGGAAAAACGATGTGTGGAATATGGCGTTTACCTTATCCTGCTGTTAAAACGTGCGGATTTTTTTTTTTTCCTGTCTGTTGTTTTATGCGTATCGTTTTGTATATGTGGCGGGGCTTTCTGTGAATTTTGGTTTTATTAGCAGTTTAATAAATGAATAAATAAATGAAAAAAATGAAAAGCAATTAAATTCTAAACAAAGAGACAGAATATTGTACAATGAAACACACGGAGAGAAGTGTGCCAATTAATGGGTTGGATCGGTGCCAACTTTATTCTTTTGAAGGTACAGAGACCTCATTAGAGGTATAATGTGTGTTGTTTTGATTCTGCCATCTTGGTATAAGGCTTTTTTTGCTTATTGACATTTTTGCTGTGGTTGATCTGCATAATTTGTATTGTGGATTTTTTATTTGAGCCGCTTTGGCGTCATAATTTTGCAAAATAAACAACAACAACAAAAAACAACAACAACTGTTGTTTGGTCGCAACATTTCTCATTAAGTTTTTCTTAGCAGAACAAATACCTTTACCTTGAAACTGAGGTTGTTTTTTGTTTCGAGAGATGATTATATATACATTATCTTTGTTTTTTTTAGAAGATTGCGAAAAAAATATTCGCAGAAGGTCTGGCAATCTGAATTAATAACTTTTGATAAGAAGAAGGTATATTTGTTCGTGTTTTCCCTATTTTATGAACCTTCGACTGGCACGGTTCCGGAAGCAGGGAGACAGTGGGGTCTGGACGGTTTTTAATTGTTTTTGCTTTTGCCATCCCGCCCGCCCACTTTGTGATCCTCACCCTGCGGCGTAGTCGTGTGGCTGGAAGAGCCCAAGGTCTTTCAATTTTTAGCTAACAAACGTTTCCAATCCGAATACAATACACTGTGTCACAAGAGTGGTTATCATAAAATATATGCTTAGAGAAAAAAAAAGGATGTGGCGAGGCCACTTCATTTTTATTAACCTTTTTCCGTTTTATTTTATTCATGGAAAATTTCAGGATCCGGTCGGTAGCTCCGGTGAATACTCACGTACCTGCTGAGGAAGGGGACATCTCAAACGGGATTTTTCTGTGCAAATCGAATTTTTTTCTTGTTCTTATATATATTTTTTAAGCCTTACGAAGCAACCACACAGAATTTTTTTTTTTTCATTTTCAGATTCTTTGGGGATAACTGTTTTTGGGTTGGGATGCCGAGAAACAAGGCTCATAAGCAGCGTTTTAGCTCTAAACGTGCGTTTGCCGGAAATGCGAAGGGACGTTTCTTTAATTCAAACGCAACAGGAGTAAAGACCTTTCTTCCTATGGAAACAAAGGAACGAATTCGAAAGTCTGTAATATTACAACGCAAAAGATCTGCCTCGGCTCTTAAAACTAATCAACTGGGAAGCCTTGGTGGCGCTCCGCGAGTGATCGGGGTAATTCCTGCAAATGAATCAGGGAACACTGATTTAGTTGTTCAGGGGATTTGTCGGGCCATGGGTGGGGTTAAGCCCGATAAATGTTTTCCGTTTTCTATGACATCAAAGGAAAAAAAGGCGAATTTTACTTTTATATGGGAAAATCAATATAATGATCAAGATTGTATTGACATTGCTAAGGTTGCAGATTTTTTGGTTTTTACATTGGACGCATCTCAGTCAGTTCAACAGACTATACGAGAAATGCAAGACGCTCCGCCTATTGAATACGATCATGATGAGGGTTGCTCCGTGGCTAGCGGGAAAACGTGGTTTGGAGATATTGGGTTATGTATCACGGATTTTACAAGGAGCATGATTACTGCTCTAAATGCGCAAGGAGTGCCGAGCATTGTTGTCGTTTTACAGAATTTGGAAACCTTTGCCGAAAAACAACGTCAACAGGTTTTGCGGGTGCATCAACGTTACTTTACCTCGGTCCTTCCGGACACAACAAAGACATTTGCTATAGTCGAGGATAATGAATATGACTCATTGTTGCGTCATCTACAAGTTACCAAACTGCGTTCCTTGTTATGGCGTGAGCAACATCCTTACTTGGTAGTTGAGCAGGGCAGCTACCTTAGTGATACTCAGAAATTAATAATTGGGGGCTATTTAAGAGGGATGTCTATTTCTTCTAAACAACTAATTCATCTCACTAATTATGGAACGTATCAAATTGAGGGCATTTCCTTCAATGATCCAACTTCTGGAGATCCTCATTATGCTGATTACTCTCAGGTGGATCAGCGAGAGCCGCTAGAGCATGTCCAAGCTAATGCCACTCTTGAGGATGCGGAGGGACCCACGGAGGAGGATCTGGCTTATCACCACTCATTGGATACGAAAAAGATCAGGGTCCCCGAAGGTGTCTCAGACTATCAAGCGGCATGGTATGACCTTGAAGAAAACGAAATATTGGAAGAAACTCCGATGCCAATAAATTTAATGGGAGAGGAGGAGGACGCATCTGTTGGCGCAGAATTCTTGTCGCATTACACCTCAAAAACTGACGTTGATTTTCTTAAGGTGAGGCATATTATTCGTCTGGAGCGAGTGACAGATGAAGAACGTGAAGCAGAAATTGAAAGAATTCGTGAAGAAAGCGAAGGGGATGCATGGAATCCGGATATGGTTAATACGCCTTTGAATTTGCCCGCTAGAGAGAGATTTGCAAAATACCGTGGATTAAAAAGCTTTCCAACAGGCAAATGGGATATTACAGAGAATCTTCCGCCACACTATGCCTACATATACAAGTTACAGGGTATAACACGGATTCGAAAGGCGGCTCTAACAAAATGTGCTGAGGGTCCTGTGGTTATTAACCAATTTGTTTACATTACTATTGTAGGAGTTCCAAAAAGTGTCTGGGAAAACGCGATGACTAGTGGGTATATTATAGCTTCAGGTCAGTTGGAACACGAGCAAAAATGGTCAGTATTGCATTTTCAAGTTCAGAGAAACCTAGAATGGGAAGAGCCAATCAAGTCAAAGACACCCATGTTGGCTCACATTGGATTCCGGAAGTTTTATGTGTCTCCTTTGTTTAGCGATATTACGGCATCTGATCGCACGAAATTTGCTCGTTTTTTTCATCCTTCTGAGAGTTTTTGTATGGCTTCATTTTTTGGACCGATTTCTTATCAACCATGTCCGATTCTTCTTTTTGAAGTACCCTCTTTGGAAGAACAAAAATCTGGAGATTCTCTACGGTTAGCATGCTTTGGCGGAGCGCTGCCTCCAAACCCCGATCTTTTGATTCTAAAGCGTGCAGTGTTGACAGGTCGTGTGGCGACTATCCACAAGAAGCAAATTGTAGTGAAATATATGTTTTTTAATGACAATGATGTGCGATGGTTCCAGCCCGTGGATTTACATACTCGGATGGGAAGGCGAGGAAAGATAACTAAGGCTGTTGGAACTCATGGATTATTTAAGGCTTCTCTTAATGATCAAGTTATGCAGCACGATCTTGTTTGCATGGATCTTTACAAGCGCGTTTTTCCCAAATGGACAACTTTGCCCTTTAACATAGCTGATTTAAAGAATCATTCAAATGAGGAAGTGCAATACTAAGCGATACAAATAAACACCTGAAAAATAAATATTTTTTTATCAATATTAAAGTGATCCATAAGAAAAAAAAAAAAGAGAAAAAAAGAAAAAAAAAAAGAAAAAAAAAGCTATTTTTATGCATCGTAAAAATGCTGTCTGGGATTCTTTTTTTTTTCTTCTTCCTCTTGCTTATTTGCCCCATTTGGCCATAATAAAGGTGTTCAGAACTAGATCAGTCTGCTGTGAATGATGCGAAGATTTTCTAAAGCCTTTGAACGGACACAATATTTCCGCAAAGTCTCCTATCTAGGAGGACTTTTTAACTTTAAAATAATACCGGGAGAGATGTTTCCCTATCCCTGTAGAAAAATGGACGGTGATGAAGCGGAAAATCTTGAATCCGTACTGGAAAGCGTTCGAAGTAATAAAAATATACTCGGGAACCTTTATGGAGCACAAATCGCCACAGAATACGGTGGATTGGGACTAGGGCACACTGCTCATGCTCTTATCTATGAAGAATTAGGTAACAATTGCATCGACAAGTCATTCTCCACCATGCGACACAGCGGAGTGTGTACCCATGTCTTGGCGTCTACTGGCACCAAAGATTTGAAAGGAAAGTACTTAACAGCGATGTCGGATGGAACTATAAAGATGGGGTGGGCTATTGAAGAAGATGGATTTGGAAGTGATCTAAGTATGAATAATACCAGAGCTGTAATGAATGATAATGGGAGCTATGTATTGACAGGCCAGAAACGATGTGTTGATGCAGCATCGGCTACACATTTTCTGGTGTTAGCTAAAACAGTTATTCAGAGGAATTCAGAAGAAGGCGCCACTGTTGCAAATCGTAGTTCTCTTTTTATCTGCGCGAATGATGCTAAGGGCCTAAGAATTGAAGGGGACAGCATTGTTCTAGAAAATACTCCTGTCTCTGATGTCGTTGGTGTAATGGGTGAGGGATTCAAAGATGCAATGATTGCATTGTTTACAGACGAATATCTTTATGCCGTATCTTTGTTGGGTATAATGAAACGCCTCGTAGAGGAGTTGCAGGGCGTAAATGCTGAGGAAGGAATTACCGAAATCCTTCCTTATTTTGTTTGTGCAATTTATGCCATGGAATCGACTCTGTATGCACTGACAGCTAACATGGACATACCTGCAGAGGATAGTTTGTTGGAATGCACCCTTGTCAGCGCCTTTGTACAAGCCACCACAGCTCAGCTTTTACGTATGCTGGAACTATTGAAATCACCCAACACGACAATAGACAACTACTTCCGTTATGCCACAACCTTTATTGATTTAATGGAGTCGCGAGATTTCCTTTATTCTACAGCTGTTTGTTGTGGTGTTGAAGAATATGGTCTTTTTTTTCAGAAGGCTTCAACTTTGCAGATGATGCAAGCAAGAGCACTTCGTTTTGTGGGTGTACGTGACCGTGTACCTATAAAAAATATTCCAGAATCATCGCTAATTGACGAGGCAGTGGTGAATTTTGGTGATGCTGTAGAGGCAACGTTTGTAAAGAGTGGTTCACAGGTTCCCTATCAGCAACTTCTTCTTAATAGGCTTGGTGAGGCCGCATCAATGCTTTATGCAGCTTCAGCTGTCGCGTCGAGGGCTTCCATGTGCGTCACAAAGGGTCTTCCTTCAGCAAAAGTTGAGGGAAAATTGGCGACAGCTTTCATCCGATTTTCAGTTGAACGAGCCAGGATCCTCAGTGAAGAATGTTGCAACGTTGGTAAGACTGCTGATGATGTTTATAAGCGTATCGCCCTTGAAGTTTGTGATGATGCATTGCAGTAGTTCAAGAATGCGAAGGGTAATAATAAACGGGAAGAGAATTTATTAAAGAAATCACAAAAAATAAAAAATCTAAAATGAACATCGAAGTCGAAATAACGACAGGAAAGGAAAGAGGGTGAGAGAAAATAAAATAAAAAAAGGAGTAGAGATGTCTAATTAACGAAAACAACGATATTTCAGCACCGTACTTGAGACTGCACTGGGGTTTTGCTTTTTTTTTATTATTTTTTTTTTTACAGGCAGCTTTTTTCCTTCTTGTTTCTAAAGATAAAGTGTAGCCAAAGTATTATTGGCTGTTACTTTTAAAGGCGTGTGGCTAATAGCACGCAATGCTTCGGCTGAGTGTGGGATTTCTCATGCGACATATAGGTCAGGATGTGCCAAAACGACACACTCACTTTGTTTTGGAATCTAGGCTAATGTATGAAAAGTCTTTTCGCGACAGTTGGCTGCACAGTGTTTGTCGTGCCGTTTCGCAAATTGATGAGCCATTATCGAAGACGATATCAGGGACGCGACAGAAGATGCTACAACGTAAGGTTACATGCTTTCAATATAATCAATATGGACTATTTAAGGTACCGTATTATCGCTTAGCCAACGTCGACCGTTACCACGCGGTCCAGGGTGTTCCAGGAACGCGGGAATGGGTTCCATACGCCAACGTTTCTTACTGGACGATGAACAAGATGGTGCGTAGTGGGAACTTATTGGTGCATCGGGTTCACTACACTGGTTGGGGAACGGACCCTCATCTTAAGAAGGGTGGGTGGGAGCATCGGTGGAATAAGGTGATGCAGCGCAATGCTTTGCAGTACTCTCGAATCTAGACCACACGAGAAAATTGGGCGCAGTTGTTAGGTTTTTCTTGACAAGTAATCATCTATTTGTCACCGCCATTCCACTTGTGGAGGGGTATGCATGTATTGATTTATTTATTTTGTTGTTGTTTTTTCCTATTGAGTCACTCTTTTTTTTTGTTTTTTAACTTTTTCTTGCCTGTCACATTTTTGTATCGGCTGCTGAGCATGCTCAAAGTGTGTTTGGGACGCATGGGACGAGTCATTCGAATCGGGGACACAGCTTTTACACGCCGTGTGATTTCTCAGGAGGACGTTAAGGCGTTTGGTCCGCTTGTTGGGGACAATAACCCGATTCATTTCGACGAAAATGCCGCGAAAGCCGCCGGATTTCCTTCTACGGTTGTTTACGGCATGCTGGCTGGCTCTCTTTTTTCGGGTTTACTGGGCTCCGAGTTACCCGGGCCACAGTCTATTTATTTGAGCCAGACACTACGATTTTTGGCACCAGTGCTTGTCGGAGACGAGGTAGAGGCACGCGTAACGGTGACCCAATTTAAGAAAAGCAAGTTCATGATTGCTTTCCGTACGACGGTGAGCCGCATTGATCCAGAGACAGGGAAGGAGACGCTTTGCATTGTAGGCACTTCAGTGGGGATGAACAAAACAGTCACATTTGAAGGGGAAAGTGAATGGACGGTGCCACGTGTGGAGTAGGCGAGGAGAACCGTATTGCCTGCCTCCTTTTTTTTTTTGTTGTTGTTGCTATGGTGGATCCAAGAAGATGGCGATTGAGTGGCTTGGGCGAACTGAGGAAAATGAAAGGAAATAAAGGAAAAAAAAGTTACGAAAAGAGTTTATGACCAGATGCGCTACCTTTTTCTTTGTATTTGCCCACTATCTGAATATTTGGGAGTGTCCCGAACGCAATAAGTGTGAATTGGTTGGAAAAAAAAACCCAGGGGGTGAGAGAAAATGAGGTGCTGGGCTTACCAGTAACTGGGTTAGGCTGAAATTAATACTTTTGTTACTCACGTTCAACGCGGAGATATTGGGGTGTGCAATCGGTGAAAATGAGTGGAAAAAGAGGGAGGGAGAGAAAGAGAGAGAGAGTTGCGGTGACAACACGAGAGCCAGTGTGCAAAGAAGGGGAAAACGAAAAGGCAGAAGAGGAAATACACACACACAAATTTACATGAGGAAACAACAACGAAAGGTATCATTTGTGAACAATAAAATGAGTTTTTTTTCCTTGTTAAAAATTCCTCTTGCCTTGGTTTTGAATTCTCTCTTCCTGTCTCCAGTTTTGGCTGTCCCTTTCTAGTTCTGATAGTAGGTGGCACTTTGATTAAAGAAAAAGAACGGAGTGAGAGGCGTGTGATCCGTGTCACGCTTGTTCACCCGGTTTGGAGGTAAATTGACGAAAGCCTGTATTGCTTGGTGCAAAGAGAGAGAATCTGATGATTCGTTGGGCTGTTGATCTTGCGGGTGTTGACGCGGACGCGGATCTTCAACGTGATGACCGTATGAAATTGTACGTGGGGCCTTCTTCCGGAAGGAAAGAGAATTGGAAACCTACGTTTACTACATTTACAGATCCAAGTTCGCTTGGCCCTGTGGGGACTGTTGTCACGCTGACAATGAGGGATCTCATTCAGCTCCAGCAAGAGAGACTGGAGCAGGCGTTAGCGGTGAATCCTTTTGGTCAGGCTGGAATCAGCACATTTCAGCCAAAGAACGATACCGAGTTTTTAAAGGGATTGGAAGTTCGCGTGTTCAGTACCTTTACTAATGCTCAAGGAAAGCGAACTGTGTGCACAGTTCAGCCACGACGGACTCCATTTCGTGGCGTAGATGTGGTGCATGCATTTCTACAGCAAACAGTTGTCTCGGATGATCGTTTGTCGGCCCGATTTTCAGCAAACCCTCGACTTTATAAATTATACATAGCTGACGAGTTCACTGGTGAGGAAGAGATGGTGATTCAGTTGGATGGGGCTGCTCAAAATTTTACCTGTTTTGCGGTCCAACCACTTCCAGCTGCGAAGCTATTTTTGTTTCCACAGAGAACACAGTTGCTGCCCTCCGTTGCTGAGGATATTAACTTGGCAGTGGAAATAAGCCCTTTAGACCCACAGGCCAAAACTGTCAAAAGCCAGGTGCGTGTGCCTGCCGATATGCTTGCAGAAAGTTTAGAACAAGCAATTGTTAATCTTCTTCCGGGGCGCGGCCTGGTTCCGGGTTCGTTGCGCATCAAATATGGGCCAGTAGAGTTGAACATCAATGAGTACTATAACTTTGGGTCAGGATGCGGTCACATGGATGTGCCCATAGCTGAACGGACCATCTTGTCTCTTTACCGCTTTGGGGTGACAGAGGTTCTTCTGCAAGGACGTATTCCTGACGAGAACACGGATGTTTCTTTATTAGTGGAGGATATTGTTGTTAATATTGACGCAGAGGAAGCACAGGCATTTCAGCAATTTGATGTGATTCGTATAAATCGCTATGGTGCACGGCAGCAGCGTATTCTGTGCGTTGATGGGGAGCGACTTTATACAGTGCGACCCAACGTGGATGGCTCAGGGGCTGCCCAGGTTAACGAGGAAAAACTCATCAAGGATATTGAAGAGGTGGTCACTTCACCAACAAAATCAAAGTATTTAGAGATTCGATACAGCCGTGCCTCAAACCATGAGAATGATCACATTGAATGCACCACTGCGTATAACCGTGCTTTGTTAGACGAGAAGCTGCGTGTTCTTCAACGAGAACTGCGCAAGAAGAGAGATGAAGAGCGGCAACTAAAAGGCAACGACACGGTCTTTTCACGCTTGTTCCACCGGTTCAGGTTGGGGTTTCACAAAAATTAACAACAACAACAACAAAAAAACAGAAGAAATAAGCAAAAAAGGTGATGCTCAATATATATATATATATATATTTGAGGAACTTGTGAGAAGAACTTGGGCGAAGATGACTGCTTGCCCACTACTTTTTCAAAGTGGAACACTTTCTTGTTTATCTTTTCTGTTTTTGTTTTTGGTGGATTATGAAATGGACCGCGATTGGGCCTCACTAAAATGGTAAACGTTTTTCTTTGCCATCGCACACACCTCCTTTGGGTGCACCTCGCTGCGGGGTTCTCAGGCCGTTGGTTGGAGAGAGTCTCAAAGAAGCTGCTTATTCGTAATCAACACGCGAATGCATGGTTTTGTTATTTATATGTACGATTTGCTTGTTTTTTTTTTCTTCAAGCTATGCCAACTGTTGTTGCATTGGTCAGCTTGTGTGGACTGCTTCTTGTTCTTGTGATTATCCCATTTTTTTTTTTTTGTGTGTTGATTGTGTGGCAACAGCTTAGAAGCACATTTTTTTTTTTTTGGTCCCACGCGAGGGATACTTCTACCGGATTGCTGATTTATGTTTTCTTTTTTACTTCCTCGTGTAAGTGACTCACTTTTTTGCTTAATTGTCACACATTAACCACTTCCCTCCTCCCACACACATGCACAGGGAGATGCAAGGAAACCAAACGCTGCCATTGTGCATGTAATGTGAGGGGTGGAAGGGCGAAAAGCCTGAAAAGTCGTTGTAGACGCATTGCCTACGTGTTTATTGTTTAATCTGATAATTAAGGCATGACACTTTTATTTCTTGTTTGCTGGGACTTACTATTATTATTTGTTTTTGTTTTGGTAGGGAGGGGAAAATTATAATAAGAGTAGGTTGTGGTTCCTGTGCCGTGATTTTGGTAACGGGGAGCTAACAGGGATGGCCATTGAAATAAAAGTGAAATGGTTTCAACTGGATAACTGGAAGGGCTCGCGTGACGGTTCCGTGTTGACAGTTTCCGGTCATCGTTGAGAGGATGGTATCCACGGGGATTCACTCTCCAGTTATTGCCCTTGCTAATTTCCTTTATTTCTACCATGCCAAGGGTATTACCGCAGGTAAACACGCGCTTGGTGTTGTGCCAATTTTGTGCGTCAAGGTCGTATCGCTTTTCTCAGCTGCGTGGATTCAGTAAATATTTGATTTGTTGGATGAATAGAAGTCATGTTTTATGCCTATTTCTATAATACAGCCTTTTAGTATTGAAATCTTGGAAATTGTATGCTTATACCTCCTCATTCATATTTGCTTTGGACCTCGCTCTCCATTTCGTTTGAATGCCGCACCGCACCGATGTCTTTGTTACCATGGGTCTTTTTTTTTTTTACTGCTTGCCGCTTTTTCTATTGGTAATACGACGAGTTGGACGAGCCGAAGAAAATAAAAGGCGTGGTGTGTCTCTGTGGGGTGGATGCATGCAAATACACTTGCATATAAATAGATATAAAAAAGGGATTGTGGGCTGTGAGGCAATAAGAAGAAGAGGAAACGAAAAAAATTATGGATCTCGTGGAGCGCAAGGTTGAAGGCCTTCTTTGCGGAGCTCTGCTCGCTCCGCTGGGCTGGACAGCCCGTGTACATCATGACGTTCTTGAGGATTCCTCACTAAACGTGGCGCATTTTGAGCGACTTGATATTTCTAGGGATTTCTTTTGCGTGGCAGAGTACTTTGCTCCACTGGGCGCAGTGAGTGAAGAGCTTTTTCTTGAACAACAGCTTCAGCAGCGGTTGTTCGCATTTTTCGCACACGATGCAAAACCGGTAAGACGGCCCGCATTTGTTGTGTGTAAATTGGAGAAGCCTGACGGGAATACATCGCACACATCACTGGCGGCACTGCTTGACCAGTACACACTGTTGACGTGTGTGGCCTTGTGGGTGGCGGATATGGAGTTTGGTGATATGGAGAAGATAATCCGTAATATTTCAAATGATTTGAGGGAACGCTACATGCATCGCTTGGATGGATCGGTGCCTGATGCTTCCGCGCATAATTGTGGTGTTGGTGTGGTCTACACAATGCGGGGTCGTTCTGTTGTTCACATTACTCGACAGGCAATGGGCGCTGTCAAGTGGAATCCGACTTTGTGCGAACGCGTGGACGGGATGCTTAGGAATTTGAAGGAGGAGTTGGGCCTGGTGTCAGAGAATCTGTCTCTTGCCGTGCGAGGCGTCAACTCTGTTGTCTTGGTGGTGCTTCTACCAATGAGTCCTGGTGTTTCCTTAATGAAGCATCACGCGATAGAACGAGTTTGGGCGCAACATGTAAAACGAAGTGGATGGCACAGTGAATTGTTGCAGCGAGTGAACCCCTCCATTTTGGAACTGGCGGCGTTTTCATCATTCTGTGGCGTGTCCCCGCGCAGCACATTTTATTTCCTCTCCAAGGAAAAAGGGGATGTGGAGGGGGTAGTGGCATGGATAGCGGAGCCGCGGGTGGGAAGTGATAGCTGTGTGGTGCTCCTAGCACCAGCATCTAACGAGAGATTGGATTTCAACAACACAAACCAAAACACTCATCCTTGTCAAGCGCAGTGTGAATGGTTACAGCGCACATTTCGTTTATGCATAGCTAGTGCTGCTTCATGGACCCCGTTGGGCGTAGGAAAAGAGCCTGGTTTTTTGTTTCGCGATGGGAGTCTTGTCGTACGTATTCCTTCCATGTCCATGACGTATAAAAACGTGACGTCTGTGGCCACAGCTGCAATTAGCGCCGTTTCACTGGGTTCCATCACCGTGACGGCTGAGGATGTCAGTCTAACTTTCCGGCGACAGGTGACTTTTACCCTTCTCAATGAGCTCCGCTGCTCTGAAGACTACATTGATTATGTTATAACAGAGTATTTGTACGATGCACCACTTGAGAAAAGGACGGCTATCTTTCGTAAAGGAAGGAGACAACAAAAGATGCCGCCAGCGATAAAGCGGAATTTTGGAAAGGGTGAAGAGCATTCGGTGTGGATACGGCTTAAGGAGGACGGAGCCGTGTATTGCGTGGCGCGCGAGTGTGGGGTTGGTCGATTACTGCTAACACAGGCTTGTGTGTTTGGCCATGCTCTTGATGACGCGGCAGCGGAGCGGTGGGAGAAGTGGATCTCTGGCATTGATGTTATGGCTGTCGTGCAGTGACGTCTGTTACATGAACCGAAGTAATGCCAATGGTATTCACAGTTAAATTAAATTCTAATGAATCTGTTTTTCTCTCACAATTACATACATGCGCAGGTGTATACTTTTGTTCTCCTTTTTTCTTTCTTTGTCTTTATTTTAATTTGGTCGTATTTGGTTTGTAGTGATTGGGTAGAGAAAGTAGGGGTGTGGGCGTGCTGGTGACTCGGTCGTTTTATTATTATTATTATTATTTTTCCCTTAACCCTTTCCTTGCCTTTTTCCAACCCTAACCCGACGGAGTGCTTACTGTCTGTGTGTGTTTTCTTTATGGTGGAGGCCTTGTTAGAAACGCCCATACACACGTATATTTGTATATATTCGGACTGGCACTCGTAACTACGCGGGCGAAGAGCATGCATTCTGGGGAAGTGTTTTTTCCGCAGCGCTGCAGTCACCTTTCCTGCGCGTTCAACGCTCTTGGGGAGCTTCGAGTGGCGATGGCCTTGGCGGATCGGTTGCTTTTTTTGAAGGAGGGAACGCTGTGCGCATGTGGGCCTCTTTTTAACGATCCGGGAGGGGAGCAAGTGGGAAGTGAAAAAAATACGGAGGCAGCGACCTTGCGTCAACTTCGCTTTTGCCAATTTAGTGATGAAATCCGAGTGGCTGTGGTGGGGACAAATGGGGTAACTGTTGTGGATGTCAGCGAGGGCGACATGCAACTGAGGCACAGACGGGTTCTGGTGGAAAGCCACCTTGGTACCTCTACGGTGAAGCGATGTGCATCTTCTTTCTTTTCTTTGGCATCTGTTTTGCCCCAGGGGGAAGCAACTTCGTTTTCAACGCCATCGTGGATGTCAGGGTGGGATGCGTCAGTGCGTCGCGAGGAAGTGCGTGGTGCGGTGGACGCGGAGTTTACCTCAGTTTCCTCGCTCGCCATTGTTTTGGGTGACAGGGCAGTGGTAGTCGAAATTGGCGCAGATGGTGACATTGTCAAGTGGCGCAGTTGGGGTTCCTACAGTACAGTGGCCGTTTGCCGCACGAATCTGCATCTTGCATTTGTTGTGAAGTCCTCTGCTGTGGAGGTGTTTCCGCGGAGGGTGAGGCGTTGCCAGGAGGCCGCCTCGTCGCTACCTTCCCTGCAGGAGGAGTGTGATCCAAGCATTCTATTCCCACCCTCGCATGCGAAGGCCTCATTCAATGGGAAGGATCCCAAAAAGTGTGACAAATTTGCCTTGCGCGGAGTGCTAGCAAAGTTAGGGGTTTACAAAGTAGCAGCAGTTGAGTGGCACCATATCGCCGCCCATACAATTTTGTGCGTCACATGTCAACATCCAAATGACGATCAGATTTCCATTGCTCTTTTCGTCGTGCAGTTCATACCAGAGGTATGGACATCGCGGCAGAAGCTCGGGGAAAACAGTGAAACTGAATTAACGCAACGTAAGGAGAGTGATCACTCATTTCAGCTTGTACCTTTTGGGACAGTTTCTTTTGGTTCAATGTCGTATTCTCTAAGAGCGCAACTCGTTCCAAGTTTTTGCCGTTCTATCCACACAAAATCCTTGAGTAACAAGCTGGAATTTCTTTGCTTCGAGGATGACGGTACAGTGCGTTCTGTATGCTACCGATTTGGTCGACAGAAGTTAGGGGGATTCCCTATGCAGCGCTCTGCCGGTGTTAAAGCCTCCAAATTGTTACTGCCATTACAAGAGAATTATGGAAAAATTGTTCGTGTGGATGTTCTACCGGTCTGGAAATTCCGGGCCGTTGAGCTTGGCGCCTTTACCCCTCAAGCAGAACAGCTTATGAGGACGCGGAGGTATCGTCTGCTGACGCACTTCGCCAACGGCATGGTGGCGAAGGTGATGATTGACCTTTTAACGATGGTCATACGTGTGGAGGCGTTCCTGACGCTTGGTGTCGATTCACTGCCTCTTTGCCTCTCCACATCTCGGGGCAATGATGGAGAGGTGCTGCTTTTGGGAATCTCACACGAGCGCGCGTTTGTCATTGAGCAAGTTACGAGAGATCGTGGTGTCGCTGAAACGACACTTCTTGCAGTATCTCCAATTTCTGTGGAACACCGCCAACGAATGCAGGGGCTGCGGAAGTGCGGCGCCACGATGGACACGTATGACACCGTTGCTGGAGATGAAAAGAAGGGCGAAGAGGAGGCTGTTAAGCTTTTTGTGGAGGCGAAGTGCCCTGAAAAAGCGCGTATGATTCCGTCGCTCATGAAGGCGTGCGGTGGGGATGCAGGGAAGCTTCTAACCCGGCTGGCAGCGAAATACGGCCCAATCGAGTCACCAGATGCGCCTCACAAGGAGGTTCATGCCAATGATGATCCTGGTAGTGTTTTGGATGCACACTCGAAATTGTCTTCCTCCGCCTCCTCCTCCTCCTTGTTGCCACTGGAGACGGGATTTCGGCTGCAGCATGTGCAGTTTACTGCGGAGGGTATCTGTTGCTCTACGAGACATTCAATAAACGGTAGGGAGGAGTGGTGGTGTATTCCTACCACCATTCTCGAGAACTTTTCGGCAGTGCAAAGCGAACTGGTTGTACCCGCGGCAAGAATTCCTGCGATAGCACCGATGCGCTCCTTAAATGCTGCGCCCATTGAAGAACTCCGCCACTTTGACGACAAGGAAGTGTTTTGCGAGTGGGTGGAAAGCCTTAAAAGCATCACGGTACGGGCAAAATCACTACCCGATAATCCTCCATTGTCATTTCAGCCCTTTGAAAACTTCCCACGGTATCGTGTGGATGAAGTCAAGGCGACCAGGCTTGTGAACAGGGCAGTTATTGTTGGTGTTATGGGCACAATATATGGCGCGGAGACGAGAAGGGTGCTATGGCTGTACGGACTGGACCTGCTCCGTAACGTTGCAGCACCACCAATGTTTTTTCTGGAGTTGAAGATGGAAGATGTGCTGTCGTTTGCTCTGAGTCAAAATTCCACTGTTTTTGTACTGCACCGGCACAAAGACGTCATCGATCGGTGGATTCGGGTTGCTACGGGTGGGGAGGACGGCTTTCACTGGGAAGGGGGTCCTGCACACGATGAGGTTAGTTGGCGAGGAGAAATCACGGCTATGGCCCCATTATGGGCTGAAACAAAGGGTCCTAACAAGGGAGAGATGCAATTGGAGAAGCTGCTGTTTTCTTCTTCCGATGGCTCTTTTATTCATGCCTGGAATACTCCACCCTCTGCACCGGCGACTTTCATGCAGTCGCGGATTGATAATTTCAACACGGATTCCACCGTGGAGATATATCATCCTACGACACTCCTTGTGCTTCTGAGAATGGGGAGGTGGCGAGCGGTGCGGTTTATACTAGAGTACGTGCTCCAGTTCGCTTGTGCAATGAATGCTGATGGAGTCTCTGTCACAGACGACATCAACCCGAGCGTGTTGGCAAGGGAGTTTTGTCACAACCCAGTAAGCATCCGGCTCTGTGAGAGGTCTTCTGTGGCGCAAGGGGACCTGGATGCCACCACCTTTTCCGCCGAAGTCACAATTAATATTGACTTGCAGATAGAGCGTCTCCTGGAAATGGATGAAAAGAGTGATGGCCCTAGTGTGTCAGATAATGGATTCACCCCGGAAATGCTCGAGAAGGTCATGGAGCTGCTTTCCTTGGCGCAGCTTCGGGGCCTTAGCAGCCAAGAACAGTTGGGTCTTGTCTGCGTTGTGGATGCCATACGAGCGGTGTGTTTGTTTACTATTGGCATGGACGTGGCAGCCTCAAAGTTTTTTTTCTTGCACAAACTAGGCCAACTTTGGCGACGTCTGGGCGTGCGTGAGACTTTCAAAAACATCATTCCCCATACGCACACTGCATTCTTGTGGGCGGCGCTCTCCGACGCACAGCCACGGTTGCTGCATGACCTCCTGGA
Source organism: Trypanosoma cruzi (assembly GCF_000209065.1). Classification (NCBI taxonomy): domain Eukaryota; phylum Euglenozoa; class Kinetoplastea; order Trypanosomatida; family Trypanosomatidae; genus Trypanosoma; species Trypanosoma cruzi. The sequence goes on from NW_001849439.1 coordinate 101,156, forward strand.
CGGGAATGATGGGAAGGATGCTGTCTCGTGGACCGATGTGGAGGCTGCCGGGGTGCCATTCTGGTTAAGGTCGCTGCAGGGGCTGCGGACACTGGCGGAGCGGGTGGCACGCGGACAGTACCAGGCAACAAGGGATGTAAGAGAATGTGCTCTCATGTACATTCTTGCTGGGAAAGTTGGTGTTCTTGCGGCCCTGTGTAAGGCGGAGCGAAACGCGAAACTGCACGCTTTTTTTTTGCGAAATTTCAATGAATCAAAGAATAAGACAGCCGCTGCCGGTAATGGGTTTGCAGCTGTGAGCAAGAATATGGTGGCATATGGCGCGGCCTTTTTTGTTCTTGCAGGGGAGTTCCGAAATGCCACTCAAGTTCTTCTGCAGCGTCACGGCAGCATTGCACTTGCCCTGTTGGTTTTGCGCTTGGCCAGTAATGACAATCGGGATGATTTGCTTTGGTTTATTGAGCAGCGAGTCCGTGAGGAGGCAGAATATGGACCGATGAACGTCTGGGAAGAGGCGTGCCTGCTCTGGCACTGCGGACTGACCCGAGAGGCCCGTGGGTTGCTTTCACGTCATGTACCGCTGTGCGCCGTTGAGGCTGCCGAAATTGTGAGCTTCTTGCGGAATGAGCGACGGCACGTGCGTGGGGAAGGACTAACTCCTTTGCGGGAGCTGCTTTTGCTTATGCATATGACTCGCCTCTCACACGCCAAAGGGATGCAACTGCCAGCAATGATGAGCTGTCGCGAAGCGGAGGCGCTGCTCGCACAGGTGCGAGGTGCAAAGGCAGAGGAGCACAAGGCAGTGGCAGCGAAAATAACCTTTGCTACACGTACCAAAGCTGATTTTAACACTGGCACATTGACGTTTCACGGCTTTGGTCTGGATGATGAGGATGATGAGTATGCTGGAGGAGAGCATGGGAACGATAGTAATAACATTCATGGCGTCGAGAAAGATGCACTTGACGCAAAAGTGGCGTCTACAGCAGTTGCACCTTCAAGAATGGTGTATCACGAGGAAGAAGAGGATGCGAGTCAGATTGATGTTATCTCAGCGGTGGCACTGGAAAGGGAGCTGGAGTGGGCTTGGAGCCGGCTTCATGGCACAATTCCAGCTGATGGCTTGACAGAAGATAAAGACGGCGGCAGGGGTACTGTGCATGCATTTCTCGTTTGTACGGCTCGCATGGTGGCGGATGTTGGCAGGCATATGCCCATAGCTCGTGTGGAGAATCGTTTGGCATGTTTCTTGAAATCACTCTTATTGTTGCAGAACTCTCGTGCTGATCCACTGTCCGATGAACCCTTGCCATTACCCATGCAGGGTGTTGTATCGCGTCTTGTAATTGTCGCCGTGCGCCTGGTGCTGTTGTCAGTAGCAATTCAGAATACGGACTACGCGCTGGCGAGCGCCTTGCTGGAGTTCCCAACGGTGGTGAAGGTCCTTCGTGAGCAAAATTCGGAGACGGCAACGTTGGATTCTGTCCTGTCATATGTGCGCGGACTGCAAGGCGTCCTGAGGCGCGTACGGGCTATGACTATGGAGCAACTGAAAGAAGAAGAGACGGGAGAGGTTGGGGCCTTTTCACCCTCTCATGAATTGTTAAACACCGGAAAAGATGGCGGCCCGTTGTTATGGGCTACAATGTATGAGGAGAAACTCCGCTCGTTGCTGATCCTCTGGAGTGCCGCATTCCTGCATCTGTGTGCGCTGAGCGAGCTGCGGGAGGAGGTTCATTACATACGGGGCGTCTTTGCGGATCTCTCGCATCCACCGCAGTACGCAAAAATCATGCTGTGGTTGCTTGGCTGTATGTTGTGCCGCGTCACATTGGCGTTCAACACGGCCGCCTCACAAGTGGTTGGCCACGTGGTGGCCGTGCGGCAACTAGACGACGGTCTTCTCACGAACCCCAACGGTATTTTCATTGAGGAGGAGCAGGAGCTGCGACGGGTGGCGGAGTTGCTGGAAAGTAACCTTCTTTTCAACATAGAGGATGCGGCAACGCAGCATCCAGTGCGGACAGTCTTGCTGGACCTTTGCGTGGCCCATGCAGAGTTTTTTTGGCAGTTTCCTAGCATAAACGCAGCGATATCCACCGATACCGATCAAGTTGTGCTGTTGCTGCGGGATGCGACACAACCACACACTACAGCACATCTTCTTTACGGGCAGTTGAGTGATGGCGCAGTGGCGACGCTTCGGCACATGGAGGTGACTTGGCTGCGGCGCGTCCACACACATGCGGGCTTTTGTGAGATGATGCTGGAGGCGGCCCTCTGCGGTAGTTTGGAGCAGATCACAACAACAGACCGGTTAGTGCTCTATCAATCCCATCGTGCAATATGCTCTGTCGACTACGATCGCTCCAGTTGCGAGAGCCTTGTGTGGGGCACCGACGCCGGTGCGGAAGTAAGTCACGGCTACCGCGAGATATTGGCGGGCGACAACGAGGCCGCGTTTCTGCGGGAGCAGCCAGATCGAAACGTTGTGACAGCGACCCTGTCGGCGGGGTTGGGCAGAGAACAGGGCAATGGGACGGCTGTGGGCGCGACCCAGCGGGACCCGAAGGCATTGTCGCAGCGGCCCCGTTTTTCATTTGCTTCCCACGCGATGGTCGTGTCCCACCCACATCTTCCTTTTTTTCTCACTCGTCACAGTGATGGGTGTGTGGATTTGTACTCCTTCACCTCCAACGAGTGCGTGGCGACTTTCCTCTGCCATGGAAGTCACGTGGTGACAGATATCGCATACTCGTCCACTGGGTACGTGTTCGCGGCAGGCCTGGCAGACGGAAGTGTCTCTGGATGGCGTTTTAACCTCAGCAACTCGTCGAACGATCCACTTTTTTCGCACCATCTCCTTCCGCCCGGCGGGGTGAAAGTGACGCTCTTCTTTGAAAATCAGCACTCGCTACTTATTGTGGCTGGCTTTGACTACGCCAAGGAGAAGAGCTCAGCAGAGACGGCGCCGAGGGGAAGACGGGGAGGTGGTGGAATTTTTTACAACAGTCGGGCGGGCGATCGCGATCAAAACTTCGTTGGTGTAATCCTTTTGGTGGATCTTGTGGTTAATGGAGGTGCAGTGTTGGTACGCCGTGAGCTGCCGTTTGTGCCGGAGCATGCTGTATACATGACAGGCCTTGACCTTGTCTTGTGCGTCGCAGTCGACGGCCGCGTTTTGTTGTTTGATATATGGAAGTCACACCTGTACATTCTCGGGAACGCACCGCCCGTCTCCCCGTGCATTGCTGTTTCCTGTGTTGCAGTGAGTCACTACGACGACGTTCTTGCCATCGGCACGCAGGATGGGCATGCGCTGCTACTGCGATTTCACACCATCCTTGAGGCAAAGTCCTCATGTCTGGAGGAAGCGTCATGTGAGTCCAAAATGGCTACATATGTCACGGGGGAGAACGTGCTTTACAAAGCCTCTCGTCTGCAGCTAGCGCCAGTGCTGAAGTCGCACTCTGGTGTTTCTTGCATGGTTTTTGCCCCATCTGTGCTGCTGGCCGGTCTTAACGATGGCAAACTTGTTGCAGCGATGCTTGTGCCGCATGCTCTTCGTCAAGGCGGTCCACTGTCGCAGATGCTGTGAGTGGCAGATGACTGGGTGAGAGTCTGGGCATGAGATGAGGAAATGAAAGACGCTGCATCATCTTTATTTGGTGGGGGGAGTAAATTTTTGACATGTTTTGCCTGTCAAAAAATGATGGGTATTATTGATGCAACGTTTGCTTGCAAGTTATGCTGCTTTTTCTCATAATCCTTTGTCTCATTGCTTGTATGTATGTGTGTGGAGCTTTTTTTTAAAAACTTTGTTGTCTCCATGTCTTCTTCCATCCTCCACATGCGTTCCGTGTATCTCATACGTACATAAAATAGTTTGTGTGTATACATCCAAGTACACGTGGACACCGAATACACGTCCACAGACTGTTTGAGTAGGGGGTATGTTGCGGCGCGGTCTGGCGCTGTGGATTGGTGTCGAAAGCGACATATTCATGTCTGTTGTGAATGACAAGAAATATCTGGAGCACCGTCTTGCACTGTTAGGGAAGGAGGACCCCGTGCTGAAGCCAAAACCGCTCTCCGACGAGGAAATTCAGCGTTTTACAACATCGGTGGGGAGTGCCGAGTCCCTGTTCAACAAGGCGTCGGGCGCAAAACCGTCGGACGTCGTCGATGAGACAACAGGCACGCCAATCGGCAGCACACAACTTAGCCCCACGCGGTACGGTGACTGGGAAAGCAACGGGAGGTGCCATGATTTTTAAAAGGGGACATGCGGGCAATTAGAAGCCCGCATGGATTACAGCACGCAATTGCCGTCCTTGTTCTTTTTTTTTTTTTCTTCTCTCTTTTTGTGGGTTGCTCCGGTTCCTATTTTTTATGAGCCGCCACCGTTTCTTTGGGTTTTTTCCCCTTTTTTTTTCTTTTCTCTGCATTCTTTTCTCCCCCTCTTCGCATCCCATCGCAGTTGGCACACAACATATTGCACAGTCTGCCGCGGTCCCTTTACTCGAGGGCCCCGCAGAGAGCAACAACAACAACAACAGGAACAAACAGGCCAAGAGAAGAGTTTGTTGAATAGCCGTGATTTTTTATTTGTTCTTAATATATAAAAATATATAAATATATTACAGTTTGGCATGTCACTGCAGTTATTTAGTTTTGGACACCCCTGCGAGCATCAGCTGCGCCGGACGTGTATTGGCGGCGCCAGCTGCCCCCTCAACGGCTACCCAGACAATTGGTGCTGCAGCTTCATCAAGGGAAAGATCAACTTCAAGAGGGACAAGCCGTGCGAGGGACCTCGCTGTCGATGGGGTTTCACGCACCCATCACAGTCCCAGTTTGATGCTGTAACGCATGTACTCAACGAGAGTCGCCCCATCGCGGTTAAGATTGACGACGCGGAAGACAAGGAACAGCTTACCTTCCAAATAGAGAACCCGCACATTGTAGACACGGTGCAGTGCGCTTTGCATATGATGCGGCACCCTCCAATTGGTCGTGCCACACGCGTGGGTCAACTGTTGGCATACGCGGCACTGAGGGCGGCGGACCCAAAGGTGTTCATGCAGCTTCTCAAGACACTTAAGAAGCCCGTGGACGGCTATCTACTCGGTGCCCATGAATACCTCACAAGCGGCAATTTGCCCACTGCCGCCACCACAACCAACACCACGAACGCCGGTGCTCAGGGGAAAACGGCAGGCAAAAAGGGAAGTAGTGAGAAGAAGGAGGACGTCGCTGAGGAGTTGAGGAACGACATGGTGGACCTCATGAACGCGGCCCTCAGCTCCGGTGGACAGCTCGTCAACCGTGAAGACCAACACACACTGCAGGCGGTATTCATCCACGCCCTCCGCAGCTACCCTAAGAGCAATAAGAAGCGCCAAGAGATGTTAGAGTTGGCTGTCGCAAAGTTCGGCAGCCGACCTGTGGCGAAAATTACACCCGCTGCTACGACCGCCGCCGCAGGTCAGGCAACCGCCGCTGCCAATAATAATACCAATAGTAATAATACTACTAATCATAATGCCACCACCAATACTGCAACCACCAACAGTACACCTAGTCATACTGCCACATTAGGCACGGCGGCAGCAGTTGTGACTGCTGCTAATTCGACCAATACTGCAACAACAAATGCAGTTGCGTCCGTGAAAGCGGCGGCAACAACAATTCCCACGACGGCTGCTGCTGCCGCCGCCTTATCTGCCGCAGGAGGCGGTGGAGGTAACAATAATAATGTTTTAGCCAGCGGTGGAAATCCGTCGAAGCTCTCGGAGACGCTGGAAGAGCCGAGTACAACTCTCTCTCACAGCGGCAACTACCACAGTGTCAATAGCAACAGCAGTATGGTCTCCAACCGACGCCCACAGGCTGTCGGGGGCAATTCAACGCCGAGGGCTGTGAGCACACGTAACAAGGACTCTAGCAGCACCTCACCGGCGAAGCAACAGCCCCTGGTGCAGGAATCACCACAGCGACAAATACCACCGCCACCACCACCGCAACCTGTCGTTGGAATCAGCCGCGTGGCGCAGCAGGTCCAACAGATTCCGCCCCGCCACTATGAACCGATCCGCACGGATCAGCCGCTCCCAAATGTTGTCCTCTTCGGTGGTCTCTTTGGGCTTACGCCGCAGTCCGCCTCATGGGCACTGCTGGGACGTGCTTCCTGCTTCAATTCCGGTTCCGCTGCGTCCAACGCACCGGTTCTTGCGGCTCCTTCTTGCGGGTTGTCGTTCGTAGAGGCGGCGGGCGAAGCCGACGACAAGGTGCTGCGCTTCATGCCGACATCTGCGCCCGGTTACAACTTCTTCAGCGGCATTGACGGGCTGCCGGCGGACCAGCAGGGAATGAAGGTGATCTACGACGATTGAAAGATTTTCCCTTCCCCCTGACGCTCCCAACACACATTCATCCCCCTCTCGCTTTTTTAAAAATGTTTCTACTCTGCTGGGGAAAAGAGAGGAATAGTAGGAGAACGACAGCGTGCACACGCACACACACACACACAGAGATATTCATATGCACATGTATGCAAAGTAATGAAACAAGCAATGGATAAAGAGAGCACGCAAGCAAAAAAAAAAATACAGCAGAAAACAAGAAGAAATAGAAAAGGAAAAGGAAAGGGACGAGGGAGAGAAGAAGGGAAATAGGAATCTTTTTCGAAATGTAATAAAGAGCATACCCTAAAAGGAAAAAAGAGGAGAGAAAGGAAAAAAGAAGAAGGAATTGCATGAACAGAAGGATAACATCATCTGTGGGAGAGGAAGATGGGCGAGGAGTGAGAAGTGCCAGAAGAACAGAATGAGAACAACAACAACAAAAAAAAAATAAATAAAGAAGAAAGTTATAATAAGTGCCGGGGGGCTCTTTTGGATTCGAGAAGATATATATATATATATATATATAGAGGGAGAGAGAGAGAGAGAGAGAGAGAGAGTAAGTCGAGTTTACGCATGTGGGAGCGGGAGGAAGGGAAGCGGCTTATATTATTTGGAGTGTGGACAATTGCATGGCATTTTTTGTTATAAATTCGTCTGAATAAAAGTGCTTGCGTGTTTTTTTTTTTGCCTTCTTTTATTATTATTATTATCTCTCTCTTTCTGTGCGTGTGTGTCTGTTTGTCTTTTTGCTGTGCGCTTGCATTGTTGATTCCCCTTCCCCTTTTTTTGTGGTTGATGAATGGACGATGGGAACCAAACGCCTATTCTTTATTCCCAAACATACACGTCTTTTTTCCCCCTTTTTTCCTGTTTTTAAGAGGAAAAATAACAACAGCGTGGCTGTGAAAGAGGAAAGGAAAGAAGAAGTGGGGGGAGGGTGCAGCGGATGTCATACGGTGAAGCATACCCCACCGGTGACCGCATGGGGGCGCTCGGTGCAAACCTCCATGATGTCAACTGGAACGAGGTGCAGGTGGTGGCGTCGCAGTGGAATTACTACAAACCCCAGCAGCAGCGCAGCGACGCGGAGGTTGCACAGTGGCTTCGCGAAAACCGCATCACCATTTACGGCGATCGTGTGCCGCAGCCAATGCTGCTCTTCTCCGATCTCGTGGCGCCAGATTCCATTCACCAATCCTTCATCGATCTCGGCTACAAGGAGCCCACTCCCATTCAGTCCATCGCGTGGCCAATCCTGTTGAACTCCCGCGATCTTGTTGGTGTCGCCAAGACCGGCTCCGGCAAGACGATGGCGTTCATGGTGCCAGCCGCACTGCATATTATGGCACAGCCTCCTGTGCGTCCAGGAGACGGTCCCATCGCGCTGGTGCTCGCCCCGACACGAGAACTTGCCGTGCAGATTGAAGAGGAGACACGCAAAGTGCTACGACGCATTCCGACCATTGCGACAACATGCCTGTACGGTGGAGCACCAAAAGGTCCGCAGATACGCACACTACGAGCTGGAGTACATGTAGCCATCGCTACGCCGGGTCGTCTTATTGATCTGTTGGAGATGCGAGCCACGAATCTGCTGCGCGTGACGTACCTGGTACTAGATGAGGCCGACCGCATGCTAGACATGGGGTTCGAGATTCAGATTCGAAAGATTTGCTCGCAGATACGCTCTGACCGACAGACTCTCATGTTCTCTGCAACGTGGCCACAGGAGATTCGCAACTTGGCAGCGAGTTTCCAGCGGGATTTCATCCGCGTGCACGTCGGCTCCGAGGACCTGGTGGCCAACAATGACGTCTGTCAACACGTGATAGTGGTAGAAGAGTACGACAAGCAGCGAAGACTAGAGGAAATTCTTCAAAAACTCGGCCGTCAGCGTGTGCTCATTTTTGTGAAGACAAAGCGCACAGCTGACTCTCTGCATGGTTCACTACGACGCATACTTGGAGGAGCGGTGATGGCTATTCATGGTGACAAGGAACAGTCGCAACGTGACTATGTGCTTGACCGCTTTCGTCGCGACGACCGTTCCGTTCTTGTGGCGACAGATGTTGCCGCACGTGGGTTGGATATCAAGAATTTGGATGTAGTCATTAACTTTGACATGCCAACTAACATTGAAGATTACGTGCATCGTATTGGTATGTGAATTATATTCCGGTTGAGTCCATCTACCTTCCCCCTCTTTCTCCCTCTCCCTTTTTTTTTTCTTTAAATTGCTTTTACTTTCTTATTCCCCTCCTTCTCTCTCCCAACCCCTTTCTACCTCCCTCTCTTACCACCTCTCTCTATTCGCGTCGGTCTGTTGGCGATGGCTGTCTTTTTGTGGCGTTGCACTTTGGAGCGGGGCGAATGGGGGAAAGAAGACGGCACACAAACATATGCAAAAGTAAATACATACAGCCTTTACGCAATATGCATGCATCTTGTGTGCACTTGTGTCTCTCCCTTTTTCGGTGGGCGCGAGTTTACTGTTTGCATTTGTGTGTCGCGAAAGTGTCTGCGAGTACGAAATGGAGAGAGATAGAGAGAGAGAAGAGGTGAGAAAGAGAGAGGAAGGTGTGGGTGGGGCATTCGTCCCTCTCTTTTCTCTTTCTTTTTTTCCTTCTTTTTTTAACTCTCTTTTTTTTCTTCCTGCGCCTCGGCTTGGATGTGCCTACTGGAAAGTATGCAGACACGGCCGCGAGTTAGAAACCCCACCGCTATGTGTGTGTGTTTGTGTGTGAAGGAACATATATATATATATATATATGTGTTTTGCGTCCGTCAGTCTTTTTCTTTTTTGACTGCTCTGCCGGCGCACACATGCATGCGTACACAACAGACATGCTGGACGGCGGGATCACTTTGAAGAGGGGATGTGTGGGGAGCATGTGTGTGTGGGCGATTACATCTGCCACGCGTTCCTCTCATTTCTTTCTCTTTTGAGAGGGGCTGCCTTATTTGCATCCACCCCCCGCCCGCTTATTGGAAAAGCAAAGAAACATCAAAAAAACGAATAAACGAAGAATGGGAGTAAATAAAAATCCCGTTGTTTTTGGGTGTGTGTTCTTCCGGTTGCTTGAGGCAGCACGCCGCACGGTGGGTGGAAGGTTGAGGTGCCGCGGCGCTTCTTCACCACAAGGACGGGAGGCTGAAAAGTAAACAAAATCGAGGAAATTTGCGGGCAGGGTACTGTGATGCAGCGAGTGTGGAGTAAACAGACCAAGCAGGCATGACAGGAGGGGATGCGGTATGGGACGTGAAGGCAGCGGCGAGGCGTTGAAAGGAGAGGGGAGTTTTCTGCTGTTCCCGCGTACTTGGCCTCTGCTGTTTTTCCCGTTTTTTTCCTGCGTTTGGCATGCACGCACGCAGACAAACACACACACACACACACACACACGAATACACCCACACAGAGAGGGAGATGCGCACACGCACATACATCACGACCCCACTGACCAGAGTTTAGTGCACAACGCTAAGGATGCTTCCGCCAACGCCGACCGGATAATTTTTTTTTTTTTTTCTGATTGCCGCCAGATCTGAAAAATCTGTTTTTTTTTTTTTTCCCTTTTCTGTGCTTCCTTTTGACTGCGTGACATTGTATCTTTTTGGACAGGACGTACTGGACGTGCCGGACAACGAGGCGATGCGTACTCCTTCGTAAGCGGCGCTGATCCATCGAAGACAATTCGCGACTTGGTCGATCTCTTGCGCCGAGCGAATCAGGAGGTTCCACCAGAGCTGTACGAAATGATGGGCCGAGGCGGTGGTGGCGGCGGTTACCGCGGAGGCGGTGGTGGTGGTGGCGGTTATCGCAGAGGTGGGAGTGGCGGCTATCGCATGGGAGGAGGCGGAGGGGGTTACCGTGTCGGTTACGACGCACGGCTGTATGCGCCGTACGGCTCTGCCGCCGCGGCACCCGTGCCGTCTGCCCCGTTGCTGCACGCTGGCGGGTATCCCGCGGCACCGCGCCTGCCTGCTGGGGTGGGTGGTGGTGGTGGTGGCATGTACGGTGTTCCACCACCGCCGCCGCCTCCGCCGCCGCGTGTGCCAATGTCGATGCCGTCTGCTGCGCCGCAGTGGAGTCAGGGCCCCACGTCTCTTGCAGGCGAAAAACGGGCGCGATTGTCCCCTGAAAGGCGGAGATCCGACAGCCGCGAGAAATATCGCCGCCACTCCCCCTCCGATAGTCGCCAGCGGTACCGCGACTCGGACGACAACTACCACCGCCGTCACGACAGCCACGAGCGCCGCTGAGCGGACAAAGTTCTTTTATTTGGCCCAATGACGGGGAGGAATATATATATATATAATATATGAGGGAGGGAGGACGAGAGAGAGAGTGCCGATGAAAAGAGTGACAAATCCTGCGGTTAAAAACAAACAAACAAAGGGAGGGAGGATTAAAAGCCAGCGGAGCACAAATTTGGATGGGAAGAAGCAGCCACAACAAACTGGAGCGACGGTCGTCTGGCATGGCTTTTTTGGTCATCTCCATCTTCTGCCATCCTTTGGGTTCCCTATCTCTTTCTGCTTTGATGTGCTTTTTCCAATGTGCCGTGTCTTTTTTTTTTCCCTCTTCTTTTTCTTCTTCTTCTTAATCTCATCCATGGGCAAGCGTCTAGTAGTGAAACTGACTCCTTTTATTATTATTATTCTTCCCTCTTTGACCCACACACGGCAAGAACGACAACAAAAGACGACGAAGAAGAAGAAGAAGGAAAAAAAAAAAAACCAGAAAACTATAACAGCGGTTAAGGGAAGAGACGCCACCACACAGCTTTCGCTTTCTCTTTCTTTTTCTCTCTCTCTTTGTTTATTTATTTCTTCCTATCCTTATGCTCACACCACAAGCAGAGCGGTTCTTCCTTTATTCTGTAAAGAGAGTTTATGGGTGGTGGTGGTGGTGAATTGCGGTCTTACTGAAAAGGAGGGTGAGAGCGTTGTGAGAGGCGAAGAAGAATCCACTTTTTTTTTTTTTTTCCCCTGTTTACATCCAATTTCCCTGTTAGAACGCAGTCGAGGGCGTCACGTTCCTGTCGCCTTTATGTAGGAGCCAACGCATGTGTGTGGAACGTTTCACTTCCGTCTTTCCCCCTCTCTCTTTTTTTTTTTTTTTCTTCTTCTTCTTTGTTTTTCTGTCCGTTTCACTGCCGGTGGGTCAGTTTGTGTGTGCGTGGACGTGAGGGATGGCGAGAGGGGAATGCATGGACGATTAAAAGAGAGGGAGACTAAAAAAGAAAGAGGCAGAGAAAAGAGGCAGAGAAAAGAGGCAGAGAAAAGAGGCATGTGTGCATAAAAACAAGTATGGCGAAAGGGAAAAGGGGGAAAAGAAACAAACAAACAAACAAACAAAAAAGAAAGGGACAAATAAATAAATAAATAAATAAATAAATAAATAAATAAATGAAGTAAAGTAAAGTAAATAAATAAAAATATGTATGCATGCATGTATAAATAAATATAATAAACAAAGCGGAAGAATTAAAAGGAGGGAAAGAGAGAGAGAGAGAGAGAGAGAGAGAGAAAAAAAGAAAAAAAAAACATCGGCAAAAAAAGAAAAAAGAGAACAATTTTTTTTTTTGTTGTTGTTGTGAAAAACGAAAAGAAAAGGAAAGAAGAGAGACAAAAAAAAAAAAAAGGCGATATTTTAACTATTAATCGGTAAAATTTCATCTGTGATTTGCGGCATGGTAAAACATGCCCAACGAAGCGTAGAAGCATGGAAGGAAGTAAGTGGAAGGGTGAAGAAAAGAAACAAAACAAAAGGATAGAAAAACAAGAGAGAGAGAGAGAGAGTGAGAGAGGGTGCGTGTGGGTGTATGTGTGAGCTCGGTGTGGCGGGAGGCGGCGTCAAATTATTAGACTCTTTTACACTCGCAGAAAAAAACACACTCGCACGCAAGCACGCACGTGCACAAAAAAAGTGCTACCGCCTCAGTACTTCATCTTTTTTTTTTTTTCTGTAGGTCTGTTTTTGCTGCTCTCTCTTTCTTTTTATTTGTAATGGAAGCCGTTGATGATTTCCTCTTCTTTTTTTTTTTTTTTTTTCCGTTCAAAAGAGAGGGGACGATGGCGCTGCCCGCGGCGGATGTCAAGTTCCTTCTGAGCATTGCGCAGCGCATGGGGGAGCGCCATCTTCATGTTTATGTGCCCGGCGCCCGCCGCTCCGCCATCGCCATCGTCCTGCGGTTCGGTGATGCGGAGCAGCAGCGCGCTGCCCACCGCCTGCTCGCGTGTCGTGACGCCGGCCTTTCTTCCCTGCAGCTGCTGCAGCCCCTCACGAGTGCCGCCAATACGGCGGTGCCATCCTCGCTTTGCATACTGTTTGTCCGACGGGCGGATTTGGCGGCCGACCGGTGGAGCGGCAACGTGACGTTTCCCGGGGGCCGACGCGATGCTGGCGACGCGAGTGACTTGCGTGCTGTTCAGCGGGAGGTGGGTCAAATGCTTGGAATTCCACTGCACTCCAAGGAGTTTATTCTCCTGGGGCGTCTCCGCGACTATCCCATCCGCAGTCGCCACGTTCAGGCGGTGAGGGCCGTGCAGTCCCGATTTGTCTTTCTGCACACTGGGGACATGACACCAACGGTGCGTTTCGCTCGTCACGAAGTAGATGCTGTGCAGTGGGTGCCCATAAATGCCTTGACGGTGGAGCATGTTGATGAGGGATCGCTCTGCCACCCAATAGGCTGTTTTGTGCACGCATCCAATGCAGACGCGAGACTCCTGCTGGCAGAAGTTTTCTCACATACTCACTTGGCTTTTCCAAGCGTGCAGCTCCCCGGACAGTGGCGTGTGTGGGGGCTGGCACTGCGTTCCGCCAGCGAGTTGTTGTCTCTGGACGACAGGGCCTCCATCGACTGGCCACTGGTGTCATCCAATAATCTGTGGCTGCAACACCTTATCATTGACGCATTCCACGGCTACTACGAGGCTCTCTACACTTTTTACCGCGTGAGGGCACGAGTGCGATTTACCGATACAGCAGTGAAAACAAAGTACATGGTTCTTCCACCCACCGCTGACTCTATCTTGTGGGGAGTTCCAGAGCGCGTCGTGTTACGCCATTTCTTCTTTTTTTGTTTTGATGTGGCACTGTTGTTTTTCGCCATTTATTTTGTTGCGGCTATGATTTTCACGGCATCCATCGTATTCCGCACGGCGCTTGGCTGGATAGACGTTGATGGAGGTAAAGAAAGATCAACTGCCTATTACGCAGAGAATGCACACTCCCTTGTTGACAGTATGCAGATGATGCATCAGCGAAGGGGTGGAAGGGTGAATGATGCCGCGGCGATACGACGGAATACGACGCTGCCGTCCATGGAGTCGACGGGACCTTCGCCCCCTTCTCCCCACCCTACGACGGTGCCTCTGGAGGACGGCGACTTGATGACGGAGACCGCAACAGCTGACGGTGAAACGGAACACCGTGTCCTGGGTTCTGACATTGGCAGCTCTGACGAGAGAGGCAAAAGCGATGGCGGTGAGCCGCTTCCTTCTTCGTTGTTGAACACAGATGACCGGGATGCGTTTCGACACACCGTGGAGGCAGTGGAGGAGAGAAAATCATGCCGCTGAAGTCGTCCGCGAGTCTTATGCTGTAGGAGAGAAGGAATGATGGGTGAGTTGATGATGACAGCGGCAAAAAGGCACGGGCATCATTTTTAGTGAGAGGTGGGTGGTTTCTTTCTTTCTTTTTTTTTTTTTGCTGAGGGAGGGAGATGGGTTTGTCTGTCTTCACTCTGTCCCAATTGGCAAAACCGACGTTGAAGATTTCATATGAGTTTTTTCCCACAGCAATTTGTTTCCTTCTAAATATCAGTATATATATATATATACGTGTATAATGCCTGTGTCTTCTCTTTTGTTGTTGTTACATATATACATACATACATATAAATAAATAAATAAATGTGTGCGTGTGCGGCTCTGTTCCCTTACTGATATGTGCATATGCCAAATTGACAGAAGGCAAAGAGGGATAATAAAGGCTTCTACAAGTGTTTCAGGGGACGATGGCGGTATTGGAGGCATTTTTTGCTCTATTGCTGTTTATATTACTGTGTTACCTCGGCATTCTTTTTGGTCGTCTGGTGTTTGTGTATACCATTGAGCGGCGTACCACACACTTTTGTTTTGTTGTTATCTTTGCTCTCTCGACACTGATTTTTAGCCTTGTGCTGCTGGACGCTTCAAAACTCGGAGTTCTTATCTTCTCCGTGAGTTTTAGCACCCGTGCACTTCGCCTCGCTCTTGTGGCCGATCTTGCCGTCATCTCGGTGCTGTGTCCCTTCTGCATTGCCTGCTTGCTGCTGCACAAACTGCACTTCCGTCGCAGTTATTCGTTGCTAATGTGCTGCGGCCTCTTTGTTTTCATTTGCAGGGACCGGGTGCTTTTGGTTGAGTGGATCCGCCGACTGTCAAGATTTAGTCTTCCGTGGGATTCGGCAATGACGGTGTGGAATGCGGTCACCACGGGGACTGCTCTGATGGGCGTTCTCGCTGTGGGTGTCCTCTCCGGTTATGCTGCCGTGACAACGCCTGCCGCGTTCCTGCGGCCGCTTGTGGTAAAAGACAGCGGGGAGAGGGCACGGGCGGCGCTGGGCGTGTTGGCGAAGCGACAGCGCCATTTGCTTTCTTTGTGGGTGAAGAAGCAGTGCCAAATCGCGGAGACATGGCGTGGTGGAGCGCCATTGACTTCCAGCGCGGACTCGGGGGGACGTGTGTGGAGTTGGATGGCGAAATCCGTCCGCGGAAGAATTCTTGTCGAGAAGGGCGACGACATTGTTAGGTTGAGGGCGGAAAATGACGGCATACAGGCCGTTAGCATGGCTGTTTTCCTGCAGATGAGTGAGATGGACTCGTTGGTGCGCTTAGCGGAGAGTGGGGCTACATGGCGTGGATGGGTGAACGCACTGATTGGCGTCGTGTTGCTTCTACACGCCTTTTTGAAGCTTCTCTTCACCACCATCAACCTGCGGTGGTTTATTTTCCCTGTTTCTTCCGCACCCCCGCTTTCGGAGGATACGGCAACTCGGGTGGTGCGGCTTTTTGAAACGTACGGCCTTGCGACCCCAACTGGCGGAGAGAGCGATCAGCGCATCGTGTGGGTCTCCGTGTTCCTTAACGCATGGATGATTGTGAACTCCGTCCGTGGTTTACTGCTGACAGTCTTTCGGCTGGTAACGACGTACACGACATTTCTGAGCGTGGATACGACTGTGCTGGGTCTAACGGTAGGAATGGGTGCTTACTTTGTGGGACAGCTGTTACTGCTACGTCTTTCTCCGACGGTGGAGAGTGAGAGTGTTCTGTCCACAGTACTTGAGGAGCAGTTACCGAGAAGCGACATGTATTGCCATCTGAACGATCTGGTATTTGTCATGACAAGTATTGTCACATTGGTGGCACAACGGTGCATGGTGCCTCTTCAAGCTGCCACGCTGCACTCTATTGCGGAGTAGAATTGTTTAACAAAATAATCAAGTTGAGTTTTTTTTGAAGAGGTGGGGAGGGAGCAGCAAAAGAGGCATCTTATCTAAAACCCTCTTACGCTTGATGGAAGATATGAGAGGGTTGGTGGTATTGGGGACGGGGAAACAAACAAGCAAGCAAACAACGACACTCCACCAAACTTTTTTTTTTAATTTTTTTTACAAAACTCTTTGGGTTTTTCTCAACTCTCAGGCCGTGCATGAAGGAAAGGGATGCTCGCAAGCGCACATACACCCGTCCACAGGTGGTGAGAGATGGAGGGGGATGTTCACTACGGGAATAGAAAATGGGCGATAAGCGTCACGGCCAGAGCGGGAAGGCGTTGCGTGAGCGGAGCGGTGGCGCGCCGTTGTTACTCCGACGGGCCCTGGCCGTGACGACGGCGTATATATGCATGTGGTGCATGCGGGCGAGAAGACGTGCGTTTTTTTTTTTTTTTAACGATTTCTATGAGGGCCTTTAACTCCAACCCGTCACGTCGAGTTCCATGGCGATTTATCTCATATGGGAGGATGGCTACGTTGGTACCACATTTTGTGTTGCGCGGGTGAAGTTTGATGTTTCTTGCGCACAGACGGTTACTTCTCTATGTTTCTTTTCTTTTCTTTTTTTTTTTATAATTCCCTTTGTATCCTGTTTTTGCAGTCCCCTTTTCTTTATTTCATTTTTTTTTTTTTTTGCTCCATCTCTCTCTGTGTGTGTGAGTGTGAGTCGTTTTGTTTTATACTGCTGTCTTCTTGTGCCGGTGGTACATACACGTGTCCAGGCCAGAAACACACATACATCCTCTCTTTCTCTTTCTTCCTCCCTCTCCATCTTTCGGTCGACATCGGCGTGCTTGCAGTGATGTCGTTCTCTGTGTCGGAAACGCATGAAGTGCCGGGGCGGCGGGAAACGGTGGTTGGGATGCGCCGTGAGTGGAATTTTTCCCTTACTTTTGTCCACCAGGCCGCGCGTGTTGTCATGCAGCTCTCTCCGCAGTGGGAGAGTACATTCATTGATCCACGTGACTTTGAGCAGCTCAATCGTCTTGACCGCGATGTGAAGCACTGCCCCATGATGCCGGCGCTGCGCTACACGGACCTTAGTGCCGTCATGAAACCGAAAAACGAGCTCTGGACGGAGATACCAAAGCGTGTCTCCATCATGTACTCGCACATTCCCCCAGACATGACGTTGGCGGCGTACTGCATCCGGAGTGTACAGCATGTCCTCTCCGACCCACACGTCGTTTCTGTTGATGGTTCCACCGACTTGTTGCACCTGCGGGTGGGCGGCAAACTTCGTTGTCCGCATCGGCTTGGCGGTCGCCGCAGCTTCCAGTTCCGCTACCATGTCTCCGTGAAGTCAAAGCTCATTAAGGACATGGTGTATGCGATCGGGACGATCATCAACCAACGCGGGTATCTTTGCACGGTGCAGTGCTCCGAGGAGGAGGAGCTCGAGGGGTACTTAAAGAAGAACTTCTTGCCGCAGTTCACCAACCCAGACAAGTTTGCCGTTGACCAGGACGTGGAGTACGAGGAGATGACATCAACGATTCTCAAGGAGCAGCAGGAGCTTTTTGGTGAATTGCACTACTTTGATGCCGATGCCGCCGTGGCCTTTTCTATCCCGATGCATCCCATGCGGATACGCCCGGATTTTTCCCCAACGCAAACTGTGGGTGTGGGCTCTGTCGCCTGCATGACCCTTGAGCTCTATGTGCACCAAAAGTTGATTGACGACCTTGCAGAGGCGGATATCATGGGGATGCCAAAGTACAAGGTGAGCCCGGTGATCCTCTTTCTCGACGTGGAGGATGTGGCTCGCATGGGGTACCCACGCATCATGTCAACCGAACAGTACAGTCATCTCAAGACAAAACGACTTCTAGAAATATTTGCCGACGCTAAGCTTGTTGGAACGCCTGTCACAAATCAAATGGGCATTCGTGCCGGTCGCAGTCGGACTGTGACGCTCACATACGAGCCGCTAAACACCGTTGTGAAGGTCATGACTGTCTCCACCATTGTGGGCAGTCACGGTGTGTCGGCAGTGTTTCTAACAAAGCTCGGCGGTGGTCTTTTTGACGCCCACCTCTACTTGTACCAGCAGCTCCTTAAGGGAATCAAGTTTTGCGAGCGAAGTGCCGCTAAGATACATTTAAGTCGCTCCCGAACCGTGAACGTCCGCCTGTTGGAGCAGAACATACCACGCGTGTATGCCGACGCCCCGGCGGACGAGCGGCAGGCGATGGAGCGGCACCTCAAGTTTTTACGGGAGTCGAGCGACGGTCGGGTCGAAGGGGGCATCGTGATTGTTGTGCCACCGGAGGAGGGCGGCCTGGAGAAACGCGACGAGCAGAAAACTCGGTCTGCATCTTCCTATCGAAGGCAACTGCATTCACAGCCGTCGAATGTAAACGACAGCACGACTGGGCGTCACTCCGCTGGATCAAACAATAGCCAGATGTTAATCTTTCGTGGGAGTGGGAGCTGCGTGGATCGAGGGCCCAGCGAGGTGCTTTGCGAGGAGTACGAGGAGACATCGGTTGACGAGGAAGGAGCGTCTCTCTCGAACCTTGAACTATCATTTCACAGCAACTCGGTCATTAGCGCCAGCAGCATTGCACACCTGGGGGACGCGGTTCCGGATGACTCTCTCGTGGACGCGGACGCAGAGGGCACCGCAATCCGTCGAGGTAGCGCCGCCGCCTCACCGACTGACAGCGGAGAGTGTGGGGGTGAGTTGCTGGCGACATCATCTCCACTCATGCAAGTGCCAGCCCATAATTCCGCAGAACTCTCTGCTCTCATGGTCGCGGAGGTGGCGGAGCGCGAGGCACTGTGCCCGTCGTCTGCCACGACACCGGAACGGCTAAACTTGCCGCACTCCAGCACGGTGTCCGGCTTTGTGGACGGCACGGAGGGCGGCCTTGCAGAGACGCCCCATGCAACACAACAGCAACAGCAGGAGGAGAGGGATGATGAGCAGCGGCACCAGCAGCAGCTTCGCGAGGTACTCAAGGACAACGAGGCGGATGTTTACTTTGGGCCCTCCTTGCATGACATTTATGTGCGTTCTTGCGATATGCAGCGCTGCAAGCCGAACAGTTATTTATTGAAGAAGTTGCCGACGGATCCGCGCTTCACTAATGGCGTACTCGAATTGGATCTCAGTTCCAACTACTTGGGTCGAGGGGGATTTGTCGCGCTGTTGAATCTCATGGAACACCTGCCACAACTGCGGACGGTGTACTTCAACGACATGTCACTAGACAACGTGGACGCCGAGAACCTCTGTGAGGCGCTCATTGGCAACAAGAGCCTCCGCGCGGTGTACCTTCGAAACAACAGCAAGATCACCCTCCCCTCCACGCGCTTCTTCACACGGCTGCTGCGGGCGAATACAAACATTGTGGTGTTGGACCTTAAGGGGACGCGACTGGGTCACAACGTCATCAAGAAATTAGAGGAAGACGCAAAGAAGAACGCCGTTAGGCGTGGCGTGGAGCAGGCATGAAGAAACGAGATGTGTGCATGTGTGTGTGGGGCACATGTAAGATGTACAGATTTATTTTGAATACACCCCTTTTTTTTTGTGTGTTTCTTTTCTCATTTGCAGGAGAATCCGCCCTTCATTCAAACAAACGACAACGAGAAAAGGAAAAAAACAAAACAAAACAAAACAAAAACAAACGGGGAATTTCTGTTGTTTCTGCCGGCATGTTTTTTTTTGTTGTTTTTGTTCAATTTGCCCTTCATTTCCATCTTCAGAGGCGTCCGTTCGTGTTACTGCAGAAGCCGGCAGGCCTGCAACCCCATCGTTCTCCCCCTCCTTCTTTTTTCTCTTTTTCTTCCCTTCTGTCCCCGAAAAGAAAAGAAAAGAAAAAAGTCACTTCTCTGGCGAATTAAAAGAGCGATAAAAGAGAAGCCGAGGGAGAAGGAACAAAAGAAAAAAAAAAGGAATACAAAAGAAAACAAGAGACTTTGAGTTTTTTTTTTTTCTTTTTTAGTTTTTTTTTTTTTGTTTGTGTGTGTTGTGTTCCAAAGTGCAAGTTGCTTTTGCGTGTCATGTATCCGGAACGGCGGCCGTACGCTACGGCGGTGAGGCACAGCGGCTACTTGTCGAAGCCTCTGCTTCCACCGGTGGAGGCGCTGCGGATTTTGAACAGCGCTGTCGGCATGGACATCCCACGCTCCCTCCGCCGTGAATGCGCATCCACCGCGGCAGATGACTCGGCACGAAAAACCTACTTGAGGCCCCGCACTGCTGGCGGGCCGTTGTCATCGCTTGGCGTGCAGCGGCGGGGTTCGCCCACGCTGGAGTCTGCGAAGCCGTTCGCATTCCGGGAGAAGCAATACCACAACTCCCAACAAGTCGCCCTCAACGCCCAGCTAAGTAACGCCGTGGAAGAATTGTTCAAGCTGTGGCACCGGAAGGTGCGTGACCTCCTCAATTATCTCGACGCCTATCCACCACAGTGTGCGACGTCCAGCACGATGATGGAAGACGCGATGGAGCACTACTTTCAGGGATACCGCTTCACCCAAGCGCCGCCGGTGACGATGGAGCAGCTGGCGCAGGACTTCAAGCTGGGGACCACACCCGATATGCTCAATGCCATTCAGAAAAGCCCGGCGCTAAATACGGAGCGTATTCGTCGCAGTCTGGACAGCCTCTTAAACGCCCGGCACTTTTTGGCCCCGCTGGAGCAATACGTGCAGGAACTGGAGGACCTTGCGTCCCTGGCACTGAAGGATGAGTCTTGCGAGGTGGTGGACGGCGTTCTTCGGGGCGCGGTGTGGCTGAGCAAGGCAGCCGTTGCATTACATGAGAAATTTCACTATGATCCACTTGAATACGCATTGAAGGAGCTTCGGAAAAGCGATTTGCCTATTGAACGACTGGAGCGACGTGTGCTGGAAAAAAAGGAACAGAAGGAGCGCGCCATCAATGAGGAGTTACCAGGGGAGGCACTTAACTTCCTCACATCACAGGTGGATCTCAGTAATGACCTCTTGCTCATGAACAAGGCTCGTCTGGATCTTGTGCAACTCCTCTCCAATGACGTACGGGAGATGAAGCCACTCATAGACGCAGTAATTAAGGACGCTCGTCGAAGCGTTGAGTTACTGAAGGGGCGCATTGAACGGGATCTTCCGCTGGTGAAGAAAGACTTGGAAAGCCTCTCCCACGACACACAGAACACGGAGGAGCACATCAAATACTTGCAACAAGTGGATTCCGATGCCAACAAGAATGCACACCAGGAATTTCGCAAGATTGAGGATGATGAGAAGGATCTGTGGGCGTTGTTGTTGGAGACGATGCAGAAGCTGGTCAACATCTCTGAAGAAAAGGATGATTTTGTAAAGTTGCAAATGCGGCTTCGAGAACAACGGTCACGTGACATGGCGCTTGCCTTGGAGCTTTTGAAGGCCCAGAATCAGTATCATGAGTGCCTGCGCAGCTGTGAAGAGAGCCTTTGGCGTTGGTCCAGTGTGGCGGAGGTGTACGAGACATATGTGGAGGCGTATGTGCCAAAGTTACTCAAGAAATTGAATGACGCAGAGGAGGCCGAACAACTTCTCTACAACCATGAGGCGCAGGAGTATGTTCGTCGCTATGAAATGTTTGAGTATGCGGTGGAAGAGGGTCGTGCCACCCGTCAAGTCCATGCAGACCGGTTAAGGGCGCTACAACGGTCAAAGCGACTTGACTTGGAACGGGCGTTGGCGACGCTTGATCCGCATGCTGAAAAGTACAACAAGGAGGTGGAAGATGCACAGTCGCAGGTGGAAGAGACCGAGGCGTACATCAGCCTTGTTGGGGATCTCGAACGCGAGCGTCGCAGTGAGGTGGAGCCAATCCTGCAGCACGTCCTCTCACACAACCGCACGATGCTGACTCAGCGGGAGGCACTGTCGTCGATCGAACAGACGCTACGGCTGCGAGACAAATCCTCTGAGAAAAATGACGCTTCTCCGGCGGATGAGATGGACGTCGAGGAGGCTGGCGATGTTGTCGGGAGCACCGTGACGACTGCCGCGGCTGCTGCTCTTGGCTCGGATGGGGAGCCGCTCGTCACGGACACCGACTTTGTGGGGACGTCGAGTTTTGCCTTTGCGCGGCCGCCGACGGGCACCGTGGGGATGCACACAGGGACAGACAGCATGATGCTGGCGACGGTGGCCCACCCGCACGTCCAGGCCCGTACAATTGGCATTAATCACGAAGAGGCGTTTCTGGAGAGGTACCGTCGCTTCACTGACGACGAGCAGCGCGCTGTGGAGGCGTCAGAGGCGAAGATACGGCAGTTCCGCCAAGATATGGACAAATTGGGCCTCAAGTACAACAACACGGATTATGTCAGGATGAAGTTCGGGTCGACGGAGAGGAATTACATCAACTCCAGGGGTGGCAGTGCTGGTGAAGTGAATGCTCAATGAAGCGTTGGATGTGCAGCCAGAAGTTCTTTCTGGTGTTTCACCTTTTTTTTTTTTTTTTCTCTCTCTCTGTGTCTCTCCCCCACATATTTTTTTTCTTGTTTTCGTTCTCGTCGGTTAACTTTCTTCTTTCTTTTTTTGATCACACCCCCACCCCCTGTTGGTTTGTTCTTCCGCGTATTTTTGTTGTCGTTTTGTTTTATCATGAACGAGGCTTCACTCCGCTGTTGTTGTGGCTGACAGAGAGACAGAGAGAGAGAGAGAGAGAGAGAGAGAGGGAAAGGGAGAAACGGGGAAAAGGGCGGGGGTAGTGAGTGAGTAAGTGAAGAAGTGACTCATGCATGCATACGTGGTTTTCTTTTTTTTTCTTTTTTTTCTTTTCCTTCCCATGTGTGCGCACACTTTGGGCTGCTGGGCGGTACCCCTACCGTGCCAAGCAACGGTTAGTAAATTTTATAATCAAAAACCGTGTGTTGTATGCAAATAAATGCACACATATCTATCTATCTATCTATCTATCTGTATATCTATCTATATATGTATATCTATCAACTTATATATGTATGTATATTATGTAAATGTACCGGGTTTATTACGTATGTATTACTCATATAACCGAACTGTACAGACACACAGACATACAGTTATGTAAAGACAGAGAGAGAGAGAGAGAGACAGAGAGAGAGAGACGGGGAAAGGGGGAATGAGTGGGAGAAAAACACGGGGAAAAGCAAAAAAAAAAAAAAAAAAAAATAAAATAAAGATCACATCTGGAAGTAAAAATTTCCCCTCTTTTTTTTTTTTTTTTTTTTGTAAGGACACACAAAAACATACAAAAACAAAAACAAAAAAAAAAAAAAAAAAACGATGAAAAATAAAAATAACAATAAATAAATAATCAAACGGATCAAACAAAAAAAAAAACAGGATGGAGTTATTGACACAACATTGGAGAGGTGGCTGCATTCATTCCTGCTGAAAAAAAAAAAAAAAAAAACGGTGTGCGGCGGTCATTGGAGAAAAGGGGGAGAGGGAGAAGAAGATCTCTTTTTTTCTTTTTTTTTTCCGTTTGCCCTTCCACGTCGTTCTTTTGCGCGTGAGGCGGCAGGTGGGGGCGGGGTGGGATGGGAGGGAGTAGGCGTGCGACTCACCGCACACCCACCGGACCCTCCTTTTGGGGGCTCTCACATGCAATTTTTGCCCTAACCCCTCCCTCTACCGGATTTCCTCCGCAAGGGAAAAAGTGAATTAAATAAAAATCCCTGACGCGAGGGGATTGCGATCCAAAGTTCTCCATTTCACCCTTACATGTATTTTTCTCGTTCCCTCCTTTACTCTGTGAGTCGGTGAGTCTCTCTGTGTGTCTGTCTGCCTGTGTGTGTCTGTGTGTGTGTGTGTCTGCCTTTGGGGGCGGAAAAAAAGGGGGTCTGTGCACTGTAGTTGTCATTACCGCCCAGAAATAATGTCATGTTGGCCTTTTTTTTTTTTTTTCTTTCTTTTCTCCTCACTCTCTTGTTATTATGGAGCGCAGTGAACACGTGCGTGTAGGAGTTCGTTGCGACGGTTAGGTGGAGGGGTGGGAAGGGGGCCACAGTGACGAAGGAGCAGCCAAGGAAAGGGGGAGGTACTTTTTTTTTTTTCTACGCTCTCTCCGCCTTCTTCTTTTTTTTTTTTGCGTTTTTCTGTTTTTAAGGAGCATTACTGCCGCTCCTGACGCCCACCAATGGAGTTTGAGCAGCTGGAGATGGGCAGAAATTGCCTCACGACAGTCATCGCACGGCAGGATGTGGGCGACTACTACGACATTCTGCACCCGAAGGTGATTGTGGTGTCGCACTTCGAGTACCCACCGACTCCGCCAACAGTCGCCGACACCATCCCGCTTATCGCCCGCGGACTGCGTAGGGCCGCCGCCGAAAAGTCGAAAACAAAGACGGCAGCGATACAGAAGAGGGGCACTGTGGTCGGCGGAGTGGCGCGGACGCGGGAGAGTGGGCCGCTCGGAGCAAACCGCGCGGCGGGGACCGAATCGATGGCAACGACAACGACGGCAGCCACAAGAATGGGAGCCACATTCGATTCTACTTTGAATTCCGAAAAGACGACGAACGTGGGGCGGGGCAGCAAGTCGTTTGATGACCGAAAGCAAAGGCCGAAGAAAGGGGGCGCAGGAAAGTACGAGGTTGACATCGTGGAGGGCCCGCTGCTTGCAACAGAGCGGCTGTACAGGATCCTGTACTGGATGAGCAAGGGAAAGCACATCGCCGAGACAAACGTCGAGATGGAGGTGCGGAAAGCGATCCTACAGGAGTCGGAGAAACTACCGCCCCCACCGGCGCCAAAGAACGAGGCGGAGCGGTACGCGCAAATTGGCCGCCAATACACCGAGCGCAACCAACGTCTTAGTCGATTTATCATGACGTATGGACGCGATTCGCTGCTCTTTCGCGATGAATGCTACTTTGAGGACGGCCTGATTGTGACGGTACATCGCTACATGCTTACAGTGCAAGAAATGTTTGCCGTTCTGGGCCTTTCCGGATGTGAGCACCAGCCACAGGCCCAGAGGCGAATGGAGGAGATTTTGGCGGAACGCGAGGACTTTTACTCTGCCCGAAAGGTCCGAGTGGACATGAACGGTCACGCGACGTTGCCATTGCTGGACTTTACGTTTTGCAAAATTCCCGATTCACTGCATCTCTTGCAGGTTCGGCCTGTTTCTGGCACGCCCCACGTGCCGCGTAAGGTGCAGCCGACTGTTGAGCCACAGTTTGCCCAGGGCGTATTCCTGAACCAGCAGAGTGATCCATCACGTCCGCAGAAGGAGCAGCGGGTGATAATCAGGGCACGCAACAAACAGGGCGACGAGGAGGTCTACGAATTTGTTGAAAGCGCCAAGTCCCGTTTTGGTTTTCTGCAAGACCCCAAGAGGGCCGTGGAGAACTCTCTTGAGAGTTTCGCGGGAAAGTTGAAGTCTGTCTACGCCACTACAAGCGTACGCGTCAGTGGTTGCGAAATGGAATCGACCGAGCACTTTGTGCCGGTACTGCGTCGCCTTGTTGTGAATGCCATCATGACGATACGCGCCCTCGACCTGAGCGACAACCACATCAGCATTCTCCCTGATTTCTCTCTCCTGCCGCTGCAACGCTTACAACTGCACCAAAATAAAATAAGTGACTGGTCACAGGTGGAGAGCAGGGTCTGCCCCCTCCCGATTCTGCAGTCCCTGACGCTGCACGGCAACCCTATAGCAGAGAATGAGCCGCAATACTGGCAGAAGGCGTTGTCGCGACTGATACGTCACCCAAACCGTGTTGTTAGGCTGCGGCAGCTTGACTTTGTCTCTCTCACGTTGCAGGACTACAACATGGCAGGGGCCTTTGAGCTCTTTGAGACGGGCAATCCGAGGGTTCTGGAGGCATCGCGTGGAAGGAACCCTGGCACGAATGGTATATGAGAGGGTGCTGTATTGTGTAGTTTGACGGCAAAAATGTGCCAGTGGCTGCTTATTGCATCCTCGTTTATTGTTTATTTATTTTTTTCCGTTTATTCTGCCACTCTTACAAAAAACAAAAAACGAGTTGCATTATTGTCACGTACCGTGACAGCAGCGACGGCGGTGATGGATGTTTGAACAGGGACGGATGAATGTACAGTGCCTTATTAGAAGCCAGGCTAAATCAGAAGGTTGAAGGATGCATGTTTTGTGTATTCTTTTTTTTGTCTGTGCTTCTGTCCCTCTCTCCTTTTTTTTTTTTTTTGCTGTGTATGGGCTACAACTGTGTATAATAATACGTACGCACCTCAGGGTGGGGAGGGACTGTTATTTGGCCCTCCATGTCTATGCGTCTTTTTTTTTTTTCCTTTTTTTTTCCCACTATTGTTTTTTCGATGCATGTACACGCATCATCGTGTGAGCTTTGCAGCTGACTAGAGCGAAAGAAGGGAAGAGGTGCCTATTGACGGTTGTGTGTGTGTGTTTGTGTGTGTACAGAATATATATATATATATATATATATATAAAGAAAATAACGGGAAGGGAATAACTAAAGGCGAACAGGAGAATAAAAAGTAAGGGAGGAAGCCGCTGTGTGTGTTTGTTTTTTCGTAATGTCCTCCTCGTCGACGCCGTCTGTGGTGTCCTCAGTGGAGGCACACGCCAAGGCACTGCTGCACTGCCAGAAGTACCCCACACAGGCGGTGTCTGGCTTTCTTATCGGGAAGCGGCTCACGGAGAGCGGCGCCAGCGATAGTGTTTTCGTCGCGGACGCCGTGCCGCTGTTCCACACAATTATGATGACACACCCACATCCCATGCTCAGTGTCGCCTACGCACAGGTGTCCAGCTACGCCCGCACAAAGGGACTGGTACTCCTGGGCTACTACGTCGCGAACGAGCGTGCAGGCGACAGTGGCATTTCCCCACTCACAACGAACGTACTCCGTATGTTGCATGACAAAGTTTCCACTGGGCACAACCCACTACTGTGGACCATTGTGGGCGCGAACCGTGCAGAGGGGGTGGATGTGCGCCCTTCGTACTACATGGGTGGAAAAAACTATCTCCCCGCACCAGAGCTGACCTTCGGGCGGTGGAACTCGGATACGCTCTCCTGCGAGGCGATCACAAGCAACACGGAGGCCGTTGAAGTTTTTGAAAACGCCGTGGACGCGTTCAAGCAGTTTCAGCTTGTTGACTTTGAGGATCACCTGGAGAGGGTGCAGCTCAACTACCTCGAGCAGACCGTGCAGGTGTAAGCCGCTGCCAATCGCTGGCGACGCCTCCTCTTAAATCAACAACAACAACAAAAAAGCCGTGCGTGAGGGTCTGTTCCTTTTTCCTTTTTTTTTTTTTTTTTTTCTGTTCTTCTTTGTCTGTCTGTGTGTTATTTCTTTTGCCTTTTTTCCCCCCCCTCCCTCCTTCTTCTCCACTCGACATCATCTCCGTTTGCCTCTTTGGTTTCATCTGTTTTTTTTTTTTTTTCTTTTTTTTTTCTCCCGCGCCACACGCACACGCACACATGCGTGCATGAAAGAAAAGAGAAAAAGAGGACCCGAGGGCCATCGTCGGACGCCCCCGCCTGCCCAATCGGGCTGCTCCGAAACAACACCCTCGCAGATGTCATTGGCACCACGTCGTCCCGCACGCGATATTTTCTCTTCTTTTTTTTTTTTTTTTTTTTCTGCCCCACACGAGTGCCCGCCGTTCCGCCGGCAGCAGCCTTCTGCAGTAAAGCAAAAAGCAACACCGCCGCCTTGGACTGTTGTCCGATGCCCCCCTTTTTTTTTATTTTTGGCTTCGTCTCTGCGACTTCAACTGCATGCCGACCATTTATTTCTTCATTCCGCTTTCTCTTTCCCTTTCTTTTGTCTGCGGGAATTTTCTGTGAGGGCGTCCTCATGTTCTTTTTACCCAACGCAGAGCCTTCAACACCAGTGAAGCAAAAATTTATATCTTTTTTTCTTTTTGTTTGTTGCAGCCGTAATTCCGTTTTCCACGCCTTTTTTCTCTTTTTTTTTTTTCCTCACTGAAGTCCACGATGTTCCGTGGCGTTACGGGCCGTTGCAGCATGCGTGTGTTGTGTTTGACGGTGGTGCCCGATGGTGGTGCCATGACGCTGGCGCTCAGGAGGCTCGGCTACATGCCGTACACGCTGCGCTCCGCCTTTCAGCATGGCCGTGCGACACGCCACCCGGCTGAGTGGTCCAGGATACTTGACGGCGAGCGGCCAGTTGACATGCGGCTGTTTAATGACCACGACGCCGTTATTGGCCCGCCCGCGACGTTAATTTACGACCGCCTGTTACGTGAGTGCCCGGAGTACACCAAAGTCATTCTTGTTGAGGAGACGGACAAGAAAAGATGGGTACAGGAGTATGAAGCACACGTGGGACCGCTTCTTCAAGATGATACTGACAAAAAATACATTTGCCGCTGCCGTTCTCGTCGCCGTGTTGGCCGCAGCCGCATCGCCAAGGCGTTTGACAACATGATCCACAAGATGACACCGCGCTGCGAGGCGGCGGGGCCTGTTGCAGCACTTGAGGGCTACGAATCTCAAGTCCGGTCAAATGTAGACAGGTCCCGGTTGTTAGTGTATCGATACGGTGACGGCTGGGAGCCGCTGTGCGCCTTTCTTGAGAAGGATTTGCCGGACGAACCCTTCCCGCCGTACGACAGTGGCGTGCGTGTCATCGGCAATCTGCAGGAGCGCATTGAACGCACGGAGAAGTTGACATATTTATTGGCAGCACTGGCCTGTTGTGGTGTGGCATACGCTGTGTACCCTGTGTTTGGCTCTCTGCAGACCTACGTGAGCGAGCTGTATCGTGACTACCAAACAGCGTATGCCACCAAATAATAATTGCGGACGATCGTACATCTGCATGCATACGTGTGTTATTTATGCTTTTCTCTCTCTCTCTCTGTGTGTGTGTGTGTGTCTGTGCGTACTCGGTGGGTGGGAGTAAGTTATCGCAGGCATATGCACACATTTATGGCGCATGCACATTGATGCGATAGGGCAATAGAGTGAGAGAGACAGAGACGGGAAGGGAAGGGAAAGGGATGAGAACCAAATAATATCCCTCGGCATAAATACATATATATATATATATATATATATATATACGTATATATTCACAGACATGCAAGTAAACATACATGCAACAATACGCATATTGACGGGTTTATAGCCGGCTGTATTATTATTATTATTATTATTATTATTACTTTCTTCTTGTCTCTTTATTGCTCTATTTGCATCTTGTATGTACTTATGTGTAATGTATGCTGACTTCTATCAATCCATTTTTCTTCTTTTTTTTTTTGTTGCATTTGTGTTGTTACTCGGGAGGGGAGTGTCGTGGGAGGGGAAAGAGCGCAGACACACACACACAAACAAACAAACAAACAGAAAAGGAAAACAAACAAGCAAAGGAAAAAAAAAAAAAAAGAAGAGAAAACAAACAAACAAATAAAAGAGAAGGGAGAAGATATAGAAGCGGAGGAGGAAGGAAATAACAACAGCAACAAAAGCAGAGAAAGCAGTTGAGAGAGAGAGAAAAAAAAAAGAGGAAGGGATAAAAAAAAAAAAAAAAAAATAAGAAATCAACAAAAAGAAGATCAGTGAGAAGGAGTGAGAGAAGGAAAAAGAAGCAACAACAAAAACAACAGCCGAGGAAAGGTGTGGAATGGTGAGATGTTGGGGCGAATTGGGACCGCAAGAGGACAGATGGGGACACAGTACCAGTATAGTGAGACAATGACGGGGCATTATCTGCCGTTGCCACCGCCAGTCCTTCAGCAATATACATTACGTCTGAAGGCGTGTCTAGGGGATCCCGCAATGACGCCAAAAGTTTTTGAAGCCATGCTGCACGACGAGGAGTTTTACCGCGACGTAAACAGCATGTACACCAAGGAGTTTGTGGAGCTGTTGAGGGCAGTGGGGTGTAGATGGTTGCGCTTGCACGTCTTTGAAATTCTGGGCCGCGGTCAAGACGCCGGAGGCAACCGTGTTGACACCGATCTTGTCGAGGATGACGGGGCGGGAGCTGCAGCCGCTGCCACCGCAGGCCATCTTAGTTTGGAGGCGAATGAGGAGGAAGTGATGGAACCGGAGCGTGAAGGGAGGCAAGAAA